>NW_024064958.1:0-133975 GCF_009727055.1 Benincasa hispida | reverse complement strand
CTCTTTTAGATATAATTATTTGGTAAGAACTTAGTCAAATAAAGATTCTAATTTCTTCCATAACTTAGCACTAGTAGTAGCTCGTGTACTAGCCTATTATTGTCGAATACGCGATTTCATCCATATCCTTTTTCTCATCTTCTGTGAGTGTAGGCGGAAGGTCTTTTTCATCACCTAAAATTGTTGTTACCTTTTGTTGTACCAAAAGAGCTTGATCCTTTTCTTCCATAATTCAAAGTCACCCTTCCTATCAAACTTAATAACTTTAAATCGTGTAGACAACAAAGACGTCTCACAAAATAACTTGCAAAGAATATAATAAAGGCACACAACCACACACCCTCCTCCTATGAATTGAACGGAGCTCTGATACCATTTTTAGATAAATTAACTCTAAAATCATCCAAACAGAATGTGATAATCGACAAATAAATCGAAAGCGATAAAGAATAGAATAGAGCGATATATAGTGGTTCACCCTTTTGGTTTACATCCACTTTGAGAACTAGCTTAGAATGATTTTACTAAGAGTAATAAGTCACAAATTATAGATATTAAGCAATAATCAACAACATGTAATTTAATCTTCAAGAAAAATGAAACCATGATTTTTTCACCTCTTGTCCGAGACCAATTTTCTGAGCAATCCTTACCGTCGACCAACACCCATGGTATACCGAGAGACCCATGACCACAATATAGCCTCTAAAATCGAGATTGACACGTTCGAAACACAATCTCTGAAACTGAGATGAAACCATCGAAAAAATCCTCCAATTCAAAGGCCCATGTGGCTAAAAATATTCTGCAAATTGGAGACTAAACACAGTGAACATACCTTTGAACAGACAGCTGTAACATGACTCAGAATCGGCAAAAATTGACTTCTAGCAATATAATCGAAGACAAAACCACCAGCGATGGATTCTTCTCTCTCTAGGGGGAGGGGGGTTGGCTCACCAATATGAGATGAGTTGAGTTAGTATAATATACAACTCAATGTTTGGTCCACAAACTTTAAACGTTGGTGGAGTTGAGTTTTTTTACCAACACACCCCAATTCACCCAACTCTCCCTTCTTCTAATATTCTCAATGACTCCACCCATCGATCACTGTTGGCAACTATCGCTATCACATCCTGGGAACTAACTTCGAACTTCGATAACCACTTCCAATGACAACTCCAGCGAACAACTCCGAACTCCGACAACCACCTCTGGTGACAACTCAGACGATCAACCTTCATAGGTTCCGAAAACCACCTCTGACTACAAACTCGGACGAAAATCACCTTTGATGAACACCTTCGAGCAAGCAACTCCGACGACCAACTNCAATGACAACTCCAGCGAACAACTCCGAACTCCGACAACCACCTCTGGTGACAACTCAGACGATCAACTTTGGGCTTCGACAACCACCTTCGATGACCAACTCTGGTCTCCACACAACCTTCGCGCGACCAACTTTGGCAACCACCTCCGATGACATCTTCGGTGACTCCCAACTCCGACGACCAATTTCAGGCTCTAACAACAAACTCCAATGACCAATTCCAACAACCACCTTCATAGGTTCCGAAAACCACCTCTGACTACAAACTCGGACGAAAATCACCTTTGATGAACACCTTCGAGCAAGCAACTCCGACGACCAACTTTCGATAACCACCTCCGACGACAAACTCAGGCAACCAACTCTAATACCGCCTTCATGTGAATAATTTCAGGCTCCAACAATGACCTCCGGCTACAAACTTCGGTGAAAATCATCTTCGATGATCAACTTCAATGACTACCTTCGTGCCACCAACTCTAAACTCTGCAAACCACCTCCAATGACAAACCTTGATGACCAACTCCAATACCAACTTCATGCGACCAACTTTAAGCTCCAAAAATCACCTCCGACTACAAACTTCAACGAATATCATCTTCAATAATCAACTTTGACAACCATTTTCAACTATTATAAGACTGATGATGGTTAAAATATGTTGTAGGTTCATTGATTATATAAGTAAAAGTATTTTGTTTACATTGAGTGCAATATTTATACATAAAAAATTGTAAAATATATTTTTATTTAATTGAATTCACATATCAAAAGAGTGTTAAGAATATTTAAACAAAAAAGTATATATGTAGTTGAAAAGTATGTAACATATAACAAAAAGAAAATCATAGAATGAAGATTTTTTTCCTAGAACATTTTCTAGCAAGAATTAGTGAAAAATAGAGATTTGTTTTTTGATGATCCTCCAAATTTTGAGGAATTGAAAGTGAAATTATTGAAAAAATGTGGTGATCACATTCCATTGACTGCTAAGATGATGGGGGAGATTCAATTAAAAAAATTGATGACAGAGTAAAAATACTGAGCAAAAACAGAAAGAAAAAGAAAAAGAAGAAGATAATAATAAAATTCATGGAGAAAAATTAGGAATAAATTTTTTTTTTTTATTTCTCTTTGGCTTTTCATTTATTTAACCATGTTTTTTCAAAAAAAGTAGTGGGTTAATTTTTGTTCATTACCCAAAAAAGAAATAAAGAAAGAAAGAAAGAAAAATTTTAAAAATTAAAAGAAAAAATTGCAATTCAAATTTTATTCAAACAATGATGGGTAGAATTATGGAATAAAAATTTTTCAAAACAAAAATAGTAATCATAAAAAGCAGATTATTTAGAGTTAAAAAAAACTGCACTAGATATCCCAGACATATGAACTCAACTCTGCACCCCAAATACAGACATATGAACTGAAGGAACTCTAAATAGATAACAAGTAAGTGGAAGCGGATCGTTCCAAACTCCATTGAGAAACAACACAAAAAATTACAGTCTAGAAGAACAGATTGTGCGTAACGAGTAAATTACAGCATGATTCTTTTAAAATAAACATGGGAAAGAGTATGCAATACCTTTGAAGAACCCTTTCTTCAAATATTCCTTGATCGTTCAGCAATGCATCCAACAGCACGATATCGAGCGCAACGATCAGAACTCAATCTCAATGAACAACTGGATGATCCTCAACCCTCGAATAGAACTGAACACCACCACAAAGGTTACCTTGGTATTCTCGATGTGAGAATCAAGGAGTATTGGACTTTGTCTGTCTTTGGATAGAGGAATGGAGGAAGTGAACGATCGAGCAGACAATGGAGTAAGTGGGAGAAGGAAGAAGTCTATCGTATAGACTTGATACTCGATCGTGTAATAAGAAGAAGCCTATCATCTAGACTTGCTACTCGATCATGTAGCAACGAGTAACTATCATATAGAATACTCGACACTTGATCGTTTAGGTCGTGAGACACTATCGTTTAGTAAAACTCTTTTACTCGATAGTCTTTCTTTTGTGAGACGATACGAATGAATCATCATCATATGGTTTGGAAAACTAATTTTCCTTTTTATCTCACAGTTACCATAAACTGCAAAATAACCACCCACTCAAGTCGGTTATTAAGAAAAAGACTAATTAATTATCATATAAATTAATATATTATAAATAAATATAATAACTAACTTATCATATTATATTTATAACCTATAGTTTTGATATTGCATCATATGTAACATATAAACCATGGTTCTTTTTCTATTTTATGATATTTAATATAAATCATATTTATATTAATTCCTCCATTCAAATAATGTATCAAATACATCATATCAATCATATCTCATATAATTGATTCAATTTAATTATATTATATATAATCAAATTTCTCTTGTTAATTTGAATACTTTAAACTAACCCAGAATTTGATTCTCAACTTGAACCCATTGAGCTACCAAGGAGACCTTATGGACCTGTAACTTGAAGCTCCAATAGTGTATGAATAACTGATTAAACTCTTTTATCACGATATCCATCATCCGTCAACTATCGGTCACTCCACTAAAGACTGACAGCTGCACTCTTTGCACTACACATATATTTCAGTGTCCATATAACCAATCAACGTTGCGATGACCCTTCACAAATTGATTGTAAGTATGAATGGGTCAATTTACCGTTTTGCCCCTGTAGTTACATCTAACTCCTTAAGTACCACTGATTCCTCTAATGAATAATAAGCCATAGTCCCACTATGACTGTGTCCTCTCTTCCGAAGAGAGTGTATGGCCACTATGTTCAAGACCCGGAATCAGCCCTTAAGGGAGCAATTTATCTACTTACCCCTACTTTGGGAAGGAGTAAATTCCGTCTTGTGTAGCTGACTTCCCAGCTTCCCAATCAAACAAATCCTCAAAATGGTAGGCTTGTTAAGTTGTCAATCTAGCCACTCTCACCCATATAAATCAAAGAACCGCCCTCATGAGCAGGAGTTCCCAACTCACTCAGGATTATGGTCATGTCTCCTATGGTCATTCTAATGAAATGTAAGTCTCAATTATCAACGGCGTTATATAAAGAGACTAATCATTTCGTGGTCTGGTCTTATACAAACTCTTTGTATAGGATATTCCCGTTCGCATGTCTTCACATGAATGGTCAGGATCAGACAATTTGTAACACTTTACAACACTTGTAACATCTACAAAGCGGGCCGTATTCGTAGTGTCACCAAGATAAGGTATCCCTCTTTTATCCATCTACTACAGACCATTTAGGTTATTATTTAAGGTATGATCCACTTGTATGTCTCCACATACATGTGTTAAGTTACATAATATAACCACGGATCTTAGTTTATTGGATTGAGTAAATGCTTATAAAATAACACTTATTTTATTAATAACAATATGTTTACAAAATGTTTACAAACTACGAGACAACTAGGAGATTTAGGACACCAATCTCAATAATCTCCCACTTGTCCTAAAGCCTCGGGAGACTAATATATAATACAAACAGTACAAAATAAAATAAACTAGGGCATACTCTATACCCCAGTAACATCCCCCATTTGCCCTAGACAAGGTGTAGCATATCCCGTAGACCCAAACTCTCTAGATGTCCCTCAAACACTTTAGTCGTGAGAGCCTTTGTAAACGGATCAGTAATGTTGTGCTCCGACGCGATCTTCGTGACAATCACATCATCGTGATGCATAATCTCCCAGATCAAATGATACTTCCGTTCTATGTGCTTGCCTCTTTGGTGACTCCCAAATTCCCTAGAATTTGCCACAGCCCCGCTGTTATCACAATAAAGTGTGATCGACAAAGACATATTTGGAACAACTTCCAAATCAGTAAGGAACTTTCTAAATCAAACAGCCTCTTTAGCAGCTTCACAAGCAGCTACGTATTCGGCTTCCATAGTGGAGTTCGTGATGCATCCTTGCTTGATGCTTCACCATACTACAACTCATCCATTTAGAGTAAACACTGACCCTGATGTCAATTTTTGAGAATCTTTATCAGTTTGAAAGTCAGAGTCTGTGTATCCTATAAGGATCAAATCCTTATCTCCACACACGAGCATATAGTCTCTCGTTCTCCAAAGATACTTGAGAATCGTTTTGACCGCAGTCTAGTGATCTAATTCTGGATTGAACTGATATCGACTGACAAACCCTACTACATAGCAAATGTCAGGTCTAGTACATAAAATTGCATACATAAGGCTACCAACAACCCATGCGTAGGGAACCCGTCTCATTTCCTCAACCTCTTGAGGTGTCTTAGGACACTGATCCTTAGACAAAACAATTTCATGCCTGAAAGGTAATAAACCTTTCTTGGAATTCTGCATCGAGTACTTGATCAACATCTTGTCAATGTACGATGTTGAGATAAGGCCAACCTTTTGTTCTTAAGATCCCTTATGATCTAGATCCCTACAACAAACTGTGCTTCTCCCAAATATTTCATTTGGAATTGGGCGGTTAGACATTTCTTAACGTCAGTTAGAAAACCTACATCATTCCGAATGAGTAGGATGTCATCCACATACAACACAAGGAAAGCTACTGAGTTATTGATGATTTTCTTGTAAACACAAGGTTCATCAACATTCTGATCAAAACTATATAATTTGATCGTACTATCAAATCTTATATTCCAAGATCTAGATGCACGTTTCAGTCCATAAATGGATCGGTTAAGCTTGCAAACTTTTTGCTCTTGATCTTATTTAATGAATCCTTCTAGTTGAGCCACGTAGATGGTCTCCTCAAGATTACTATTCAAAAAAGTAATCTTAATGTCCATTTGCCGTATCTCATAATCATAAAATGTGGCTATGGACAGGAGAATCTGGATGGACTTTAACATGACAACGGGTGAGAAAGTTTCTTCATAGTCCACTCCCTCAACCTGGGTATAACCCTTTGGCACAAGTCTAGCCTTAAAGGTCTGTACCTTGCCATCTACACCTCTTTTTCTATTGTAAATCCATTTGCAACCTATAGGTCTTATCCCATCAGGTTGATCCACAAGCTCCCAAACAGAATTGAAGTACATAGATTCCATTTCCTGATTCATGACTTTAATCTATTCATCTTTGTCAACATCTTCCATTGTTTGCTTATAAGACAACGGATCATCAACTCCATCATCAGATATGATGTTTTGGGCTTCTGTTAAACCTATGTAGCATACAGGTGGGTTCACAACCCTCCCACTATGTCGAGGTTGTCTCAACTCTTGAGATGGTTGACTAGATAAATCAATCAACAACTCTTGTTGATCTATCATCCTATTCAACAACTATTGTTGAACTCTTAGTAGTCTCATTCAAAATCTCATTTAAAACAAGCTTACTTCGTGGCTTATGACCCCTTATATGGTCTTCTTCCAAGAAGATAGCATTTGTTGATACAAACACTTTATTCTCACTTGGATCATAAAGTATCCACCCCTCGTTTCTTTGAGGTAACCTACAAATAGGCAAACTTTCGAATGAGGTTCCATCTTTTTAGGGTTAGCCATAAGCACGTGGGCTGAACATCCCTAAATCCTGAAGTGGCATAAACTACCTTTATTGCCTCTTCATAACTCAAAAGGCGTTTAAAAAACACTCTTTGAGGGAACATTGTTCAAAATGTAAACTGCAGTATCTACTGCATATCCCCAAAACGAGTCTGGAAGCACATCATAGACCAAACCATGTCCAACAAGGTTCTATTTCTCCTTTCTGATACACCATTCTGCTGAGGTTTACCTGGGGCTGAGAGTTGGGACGTGATTCCATGTTCTATCATATAGTTCTGGAATTATAAGTCCATATACTCTGCACCACGATCATATCGTAGTGTTTTTATCTTTTTACCTAACAAGTTTTCAACTTCAGTTTTATACTCCTTGAACTTTTCAAGAGCGTCAAACTTATGTTGCATTAGATATAGATACTCATATCTAGAATAATCATCTATGAAAGAGATGAAATATTCATACCCATCTCAGGCTTTTACACTCATCGAACCACAGAGGTCTAAATGTATAAGCTCAAAGGTTTCTTTGGCTCTATAACCTTTTCCAGTAAAAGGTTATTTGGTCATTTTGCCTTCAAGGTAAGATTCACATATTGACAAAGAGTTTTCTTCTAAACCATTTAGAAGTCCACATTTCACCAACTTTTCAATCCTATTGAGATTGATGTAACCTAACCTTAGATGCCAAAGATTGGCATTTTCTTTAGGAGAAACTCTTGGTCTTTTTATAGTTGTTGCTGTTTTGAACATTTCAGTATTAAGCAGGGTTTTTATGACAAACAACCTTAGTACATACAAGTTATTTTCCATTGAACCAAAATCAATCCCATACCATTCTTAAAAATAAACACTTTATTCTCAGAAAAGGAGATGGAATAACTTTGTTCAATCAGACAAGAAACTGAAATTAAGTTTCTCTTGATATGAGGTCCTATATAAACGTTATCCAGTAACAAATATCGTTTCTTGTCCAAAAATAACTGAAACCTGTCTACAACAACAGCTGAAACGGCCTCACCAGTACCTACTCTAAGAGTCAACTCTCTAGCTTCCAACTGTGTCCAGGAACTAAATCCTTGATAGGAAGAACACACGTGGTTAGTGGCACTTGAACCAAGTATCCAGGCAGAATTATCATTATCTACCAAACACGTCTCTAAGACAAATAAATCACATTTATCGTCTTCAGATTTCCTCCTTTTTTTGGAAAGTAGTGAGATCAGTATCAGAACCTAGATTATAAACTCCAAGTTCTATTTCAAAGAACAATTCTCGTCGATGAACTTTATTAGAGTCAGCGACAATTGCTCTCTTTTGGTCCCTTGACATTCAAGAAGGACTAGAGATTATCTTGGGAACTGACACCACTGATTTCTTTGTCAATAATCCCATTTTTCTCAAAAAGTGAAAACTTACGTTCAAATAATTTTTGCAACGAGTCCATGATCTCACGTGCAATGACCAGGTTCTCAACCCTTTTGGCCAATACATCAGGTATGCTTGCCAAAATGTGAAGTCGAACCATCAAATTAGCCTTCATTCACACTTCATATGCATTATGAACATTTTGCAGTGCATCAAGGGTTGGGACTTGAGGACACTCCTCAATCATGACAAAAACGAGGTCGTTTGCCACGAAATATGTTTTAATAGACTCTTTCCAACGTATGTAATCAGTCAAAGTAGAAAAGACAACTAACGGAATGTCAAATAATGACATGTTGCTGAAAAAAAAAAACATATTGATCTACATTAGATTTTAGTGATTACTCTTTTAAAAAAAAAATCCAATCAGGTTTAGCAAAATCTAAATGAACCCTGTAACACATCTAGTTTTGCAATGACGCTTCCGTGGTTTAGGACAAAAGCCACTGAAGGGTAGTCAATTTATCCCTCCTCTGAATTGAGACACTCTCAACCAATCATTACACTAGAACAACTCTTGTTCCTATAACGACTAGCCATCATTGATTTGGTCAAGAAATCATTAACTTGCTTAACAATTTCCCGTAAGTGTGACCCTCCATTTTAGATCCTAGAGTTCCGTCCTAAGCAGCTAATCTGAAGGGAAAAAACCGATTGGAGCAAAAACTAAAGTGACCTTATCCATTTATGGAGTTTGCCTTGATATTAACCAACTGCACAAACCATTCGAAGGGGGACGCTCCCAAGGCGCCACAAGGTCATGCAAGAAGGTCTCACGGTGCAAACCAATGAAGGAAACCGCAAGACATGTTGACACACATCTTTCTCCCACTTACTATAAATACTCTTTCTGTTCATCTTAGTATTGACCCACGCAAACACTATCTGAAGGGGGACGCTCCTAGAGCACCACGAGGCCAAGTGAATCTCACGGCGTGAACATTAAGGGAGAAACGTGAGTGGAATTGACATATCATATATATCTTTTCCTCCCACTGAGTATTTTAACAACCTAGGGTTAGTTTACCTAGAAAAACACTGCTAATTATTTTAACTAAGTGACTGTTTAGGTTTGCCCAAAAGTAACTATTACTTTGGAAGTTAAACAACTTTTGATCAACATTCATTAAACACTTTAACAACCTTTAATCAACTGTTGCATGCTTGTAGCAAATCTATCTAATTCACCTTTCCAGGTAGGGGTGTTCCATTTCCGTTAGCTTAAATACCCAGTCTAGCCAAAACCCACCTTCGACAAAAGGTCTCTTATAGATAGATTTATTACAAATTTAATTTTATTCAAATCAATTTAATCCTATTAAACCGATTTAAAAGATTAAGCTTAGGTTTCTAATCTTATTAGAACGTGAACTTAGGTCTATTTCAATCAAATTTTAAAATTCTTCTAAAACCTGATTAAAGCTTAAGTTTGCATGCAACTTTTTCTTATTGATTTTAATTCTAATTTCAAAAAAATGAAACAATCATAATCAACCACAATGCGAAGCTAGACATCCACAAGGCATTTATAACTTTTATAAATAAACCTAAGTGTCATGCTCCATGCATTATTCATTCATTACTACTTTATATAACTCTTATATAACAAAGTAATGAACTAAGCATACATGCACTCATACACCCTCATACTACACTTATAATATAAAGATGATGCATGATATGCTTAATGCATGCATATATTATAACTCTTATATTATATGATGCATGAACATGCTTTAATGTAATTTAATCATGCAAACTACTATAGTATAACTCTTATAATATAAAGATGATGCATGAATAAATGCAAAACCTAAGATGGGTTTTAAATCCATATGTCATACATTTTGACATATAAACTAATATACATCTCATGTACATCATATAAATTTGATGGACTGGGATAATTAGCCTCAAAACCGAAAAAGAAAAGCTATCAATTACAAAGAGCAACTCCATTTATTTTGCTTTTTCGTTGGGACTGGTTCTTGTCTGAACTGCCCAGGCGAAGCCTCGTCCCTTTATCGTGTAACAACTCCTTGTGATCATCGAGTAATGCTGATAGAGTATTAACGATTGTTTAGCCTAGATCGAGTGCCTTTTAACAAAACGATGAAGCATGAAGTCCACGCGATCGTGCAGCGCACAACGAGTAACGCATGGCTAAACGATCAAGTAGATGACGATTATGCGATGAAGCATGATCGTCTAGACAGTTGAGGACCAAGCGTCAAGTATCTTATACCGAGTGATCGAGTAGCCAGTGACTATGCGATGAGCATGTTGGACTATGCGATCGTTTAGTGCGCTCGTATGCCATGCGTCGAGTATCATATACTCTATGTGACCGTTTACCCCGAGCGTCTTTGCGATCGAGTAGCCAATGCAACGCGATCGAGTAAACCTTTAATCGATCGTTTAGCATCAGCCATGCGATCGTTTAGTGAATACTACACGATCGAGTAGAACTTTTCTACACGATCATTTAGTCAAATCTAAACGATTGTTTAGCCTGGGCTACACGATGCAACCAACTTTTGGTCTTCTTCCTCGAAGTGAACAACATCTCCATGCGTCTTTAAAGCCTCATCATGAACGACTCAAACACAAATAAAATTTTGAATACATACTCGTTTGCTTGTTAATTATGCCCAAAATACAAGGGCCCTTACAAATTAACACTTTGTAAACTTAAAGAAAACTTTAAATAGAAGCATTCATCCCGTAAACATCTATCAACATATCCACAAACACATTGTAGAATACTTAAAACCCACCAAGACTGTAAGAGAAGTTCAATACAGTAATGGAATTCGGAATATTAGAAAAACTTGGCTCTGATACCAATTGAAGGAACTCTACATAGAGAACCAATGAGCGGAAGGGGATCATTCCAAACTCCATTGAACAATTGAGTAGACTTGATACTTGATCGTGTAGTAAAAAGATCTATCGTATAGACTTGCTACTCGATCGTGTAAGTGGGAGAAGGAAGAAGTCTATCGTATAGACTTGATACTCGATTGTGCAGTAGGAAGAAGCCTATCGTCTAGACTTGCTACTCGATCGTGTAGCAATGAGTAACTATCATATAGAATACTCAACACTTGATCGTTTAGGCTGTGAGACACTATTGTTTAGTAAAACTCTTTTACTCGATAGTCTTTCTATTGTGAGACGATACGAATGAATCATCATCATATGATTTGGAAAATTAATTTTCTTTTTATCTCACAGTTACCATAAACCACAAAATAACCTCCCACTCAAGTCGGTTAATAAGAAAAAGAATAATTAATTATCACATAATTAATATATTATAAATAAATAAAATAACTAACGTATCATATTATATTTATAACCTATAGTATTAATATTGCATCATATGCAACATATAAACCATAGTTCTTTTTTTATTTTATGGTATTTAATATAAATCATATTTATATTAATTCCTCCATTCAAATAATGTATCGAATATATCATATCAATCATATCTCATATAATTGATTCAATTTAATTATATCATATATAATCAAATTCCTCTTGTTAATTTGAATACTTTAAACTAACTCAGAATTTGATTCTCAACTTGAACCCATTGAGCTACCAATGAGACCTTATGGACCTGTAGCTTGAAGCTCCAACAGTGTCTGAATAACTGATTAAACTCTTTTATCACGATATCCACCATCCGTCAACTATCGGTCATTCCACTAAAGACTGACAGCTGCACTCTTCGCACTACAGATATATTTCTATGTCCATATAACCAATCAACAGTGTGATGATCCTTCACAAATCGCTCGTAAGTACAACTAAGCCAATTTACCGTTTTGCCCATATAGTTACATCTAACTCCTTAAGTACCACTAATTTCTCTAAGGAACAATAAGTCATAGTCCCACTATGACTGTGTCCTCTCTTCCCAAGAGAGGGTGTGGGCACTATATTCAGGACTCGGAATCATCCCTTAAGGGAGCAATTTATCTACTTACTCATGCTTCAAGGACCGTCTTGTGTAGCTAAGTTCCCAACTTTCCAATCAAACAAATCCCCAAAATGGTAGGCTTATTGAGTTGGCAATCTGGCCACTCTCACCCATACAAATCAAAGGATCGCCCTCATGAGCAGGAGTTCCCAATTCACTCAGGATTAAGGTCATGTCACCTATGGTCATTCTAGTGAAGTGTAAGTCTCAATTATCAACGACGTTATATAAAGAGCCTAATCATTTCGTGGTCCGGTCTTATACAAACTCTTTGTATAGGATATCTCCGCTCGCATGTCTCCACATGAATGGTCAAGATCATACCATTTGTAACACTTTACAACGCTTGTAACATCTACAAAGCGAGCCGTATCCGTCGTGTCACCAGGATAAGGTATCCCTCCTTTATCCATCTATTACAGATCATTTAGATTATTACTTAAGGCATGATCCACTTGTATGTCTCCACATACATGCTTAAGCTACATAAAATAACCACGGATCTTAGTTTATTGGATTGAGTAAATGCTTATAAAATAACACTTATTTTATTAATAACAATATGTTTACAAAATGTTTACAAACTACAAGACTACCAGGAGATTTAGGACACCAATCCCAAATCTTATTTTTGACCTCTATATGTTTTTGTTTTGAAAAGTGGACTCTTTCTAAAAACTTATTTTATTTTATTAATAACAATATGTTTATAGAATATTTACAAACTACGAGACTACTAGGAGATTTAAGACACCAATCTTAAATCTTATTTTTGACCTTTGTATTTTTTGTTTTGAAAAGTGGACCCTTTCTAAAAACTTATTTTCCGGGAAATCAACATTTTCTACCCGTCTTGAAGGTTTTCTTTTGGAATTTTGGACACTTAAAAAAAATTTGTTTTTTAACCCATTGATGATGAAAATGATGTAAGCATTAGAAACTTGTAATATTCAGTTACTTTTGTACCCTCCCATTTTATTAAATTCATTACACTTAATGATCAACCACCTTCTTATTTACCATCAATAAGTAATTAATTGTTTTACGACTATATATATATATATATATAACGACAATTTCATTAATCACAACAAAATCTTCTCTCCACGAAAGTTTTATGTTCGCAAAAATTTATCTACAAAGTTTTTAAATTCCATCACATAAAAAGGTATGTAGTTCATCTATTTAGCATTATGTTATTTGAATAGTTCAAAATATATGTGTTCTCTATTAGATTCTTAGAGAAAAAAGATTGTTAAAGATAAAAAGAAAATCAAGGTTTTTATTGTAACTAGGTCGAGCTTCATATATCAACGACTGGGAACACCCAGAGGTGAGCTATCTCTGGGCTTTCAGGATATTTACCTGGGGACTACCCCCAGGCCTATCCCGAGGTCATCATATTTTGTTTTTTAACTTGGTGATGGCTTGATTGGGTAGTGAAAAGTTTTTTATTTTTTTGAAAAACTAGTAATGTTCAATTACTTTTGTACCCTCCACATTTCATTAAATTCATATACTTAATAATCAACCACCTTCTTACTTCACCATCAATAAGTAGTTAATTGTTTTACAACAAAAAGAATATACACTTAACAACAATATCATTAGTCACAACAAAACCTTTTCTCCACAAAAGTTTTCTCTTCACAAAATTTTTTGTAAGTTTTTAAGTTCCACACAAAGAAAGGTTTGTAGTTCATCTAACGTATATGTTTTTTATAATAGTGCTTGAAAAAAGATTGTTAAGAAAAAGAAAATCGAATTTTTAATTGAAACTTGGCTGGGCTTCATAGATAAACAACAAGGCCAATTAAGATATTCACATGCGGACCATTCGACCAGGCCTGTTTTGAGGTCATCGTATTCTATTTTGGGGAATTGGAGCGTATGATAAAATTTAGGGTTTTGTTTTGAAAAATAGCAAAATTAGCCAATAGTAAGATTTATGGCAACTTATGTAACATGGACATGACCACAAATTTCTAAATACCTATTTGCCTTTGTCTGGTTTGTAGTTGTTGTTATTGATGAAACTACAAATACATGGTAAGTGTAGAATTATAAATAAGGTCGAGTTTTGTATGCAGGGTAATTGCTGATTTTAACTGCCCTTCTGATTTTCTTCATGTAGTTAACGTAATCTACATATTTTATTATTAATTTAAATTATGTTTAACCACTTTTCAAGTTAATCTCACTTTAATAAAATATCAAGATTTTTTAACCAAATTTTATATTTTAAATTTCCGTAAATTATCAAATTTCATTTTATCTAATCAAATTTCAAATATATTCTAATGTTTGAATTGTTTTTCATAATTTTATACATATTCTTAATAAATTGGTGGGATATTTCTCATATCTTTGAAGGTTTAAATTGTTTTATATTATTTTAACGATTTGGATCAAAAAATATCCATCACTATTGTAATAAAATACCCATCACTTTTGTTATTCACACAAATGTTTATCGATTTAGGTTTTCTTATGGTCTTTTTCACAAGCTATTGTTTTTGCTATGACTTTACAATTGATTAGACGTCTTTTTCCTCTTTTCCTCTTTCCATCGATTTATCAATTTTCCTCTTTTCCTCTTCATTTGTTCAGTATGATGATTCAATCTTCTTTTGTTTTATTATTATAATAAGCTTTCTTTGTTTTTCGGCCAAAGAAGATGAAATCTTGTTCATCGGAGAGAACCAAAGTTAGACACTACAATAAATCGGAACTTCCACGGTTGCGGGGAACGCTAGAGAATTGGAGTTATAATTTTTGTGTGGTGGTTGACTATTTTCTAATGTACCTATGAATCTTGCAAAAACACTATACATTTGAATAATAATTTAGTAGAAATAGAACCTTCTCTTCAACCTTTTGAGCACATTATTATCAATGTTGGTTTATCTAACTCCTTTTCATTTGGTTTAACTTTTTGTTACCAGATTTAGTTTTATCTAAATCTTTTTTTATTAGTTTAAACATGTTGTTATCAGCTTCAAAATGTAATATAAAGTTAAACGTATTTTCAGTTTTATACATTTATAGATACAGTGTAATTGTAATATGAAGTTATGAGATTAACTAATCTACATTTACACATATAGTATAATTGTAATATGAAGTTATGCGATTTAATCTTCATTTTTCGTGTTTCCAGATTTAAATTATAGTTTCTCCTAATTTTTCTTCAACAATATCTCTTTGAATTTTTTTTTTTTTAACAGATTTTGTTTTATCTTCTTTTATTATTTGTGTATACATTTTGTTATTATATTAATTTTGTGTGTATATTATTACTATTTATATACCTATTTATTATCTTGATAAGATTTTTTTTATATTGTTTTATTTTTTTTTGAAAAAAACCTAACTCTTATTTCCAAAGTTTCAATATATTTATAATTTTTGTGAAAAAAAAATTAAGCACTTTCTTCCCTATATATTAAAAATATATATTTTTTTAAAAAAATCTTAATTCTAATTTACCTCCCTCTTATCCCATCATTTTATTTCTCAATTTCCCATTTCCTATTTGCAGCAAGTTTGTAGTTCTAACATACCCTGCTCACCACAGTTGCATCTTAGGCCACCTTCTTTAGAACCTTCTATTCTTTCTTCTCTCACCATCACTCTCTACTACATTTCGGTTTGCATGACAGTCAAATCTTCTTTTGCTCATTATCGACTGGTTCTCTTAGCCGCATACCACTAGCAGTGACCATCGCACCACAGACACACTATCGTGGTCGTCCATTGAAAAGGCAATCGCCAATTGTTTCTCGGTGAGGCCCATATTGGCAAGTTTTTAGATTTTTGAACCGTTTCTAAGATTTTGATCGTGCTATTTATTTTTTAGTTTTTGGTTGAGATTGTAATTTTTTTTTTTTTTGGCTTCTAGAAGTTTAGATATAGTGTATTTACAGTTTTTGGATTGTTTTTTAAGCATTGTCTATTTGTACTCAATTTGTTAGTCTTTGGGATAGTTTGGTCATTTATCAATTTGTGTTTTCTATTATTTAAATTCGTTTTGTATTTTTACAATTTTGAAACCTCTTTGCCATTGAAACTTTAAATTTTGTTATTTCTCTTGTCAGCCCTTCTATTTTTTAGCTTGGTAGTAGCATGGTTAGGTAGTGAATTAGGTTATTTTATTTTATTTTACTTTTAAGATTATTGATTTTTGCAACTATTGTAATACTATTTATAAATTGTAGGTAAATACTTTGTGTTTGGATTTGTTTTGGCAATGTTTCGAATGATAGGGAAAAAGATTACGATGGAGGAGAGTTGAGAAGGTTTGACATAGAGAATGAAATGACAAACAATGAATTCCTAAATCAGGTTTATAAGATAAGTGATATAAATTTAGACGAGTATAATCTTGTTCTAACATACATACTTCACTTGAGGACCAAAGATCCTACACTTGTTATTCGAAATGATGAAGACATTCACACAATTCTAACATAGGAAGAGGTCTCTATAATACCTCTTTGCATATCCATGCTTCTAGAACGTTTGAGTAACCAATGATTTCATCCATATACAGTTGTAAACAATTCACATATACGACTAATTGAAAAGATCCCATCAACATTTAGGTCAATCCCTTTCAAGATGGAGCAACATTTTCCTTCAACATTTATGCTCTTTCCATTGACCCTCCACATATTTTCATCAACATAACTTGGGGGATGATGCAGAACGTGTACTGCAAACACTTGTGACCTTATTCCAGTTGACAATACGATCATCGCATCTTAAAAAGTTCTTATGCATAAATTAAAATCAACAAAGGTATATAGGATAGATCACAAGAATTAATATATAGAACGTATTGTCACTACAATGTCAATTATGACATTTCAACGGCATAGGTCTTGTCAGACTTGCATTTTCTTTCTAGTGAATATAAATATAGTGTCTATAAGTTACACGACAATGTTGAGTGTCAAATAATAGCATAGTTGCATAAATTAATGACAAATTTAAATGATTCATACCTCATCGTTCATCCATTTAGAAAGGCATCAAAAGACTATTAAACAATTCTTTGTCTATATAAGCATAAACAGTTCTTTGCTCTATTTAGTAGGATCTATGTTTTCCATCCACTTTTTGAATTTAATGTCTAGTTCTTCAGTTATGTTAGCGACAAGATTGTAGTGCTTCATTTTATACCTCTTGCCATCTTTTATTGTGTCTTTTTAGGGTATGGTTGAAATCCAAGAATTTTTTTTCTTTTGACCACCAAGACCTTCTATTACATGTTTTATGTCTTGAGAACTTATATCAACAACCTACACAATAAAACAAATGCCATAACTATTACATGCTCCGTGTCTTGAGTTCATTATTCTAAGGATTTGCTTGCTTACTATATCAATATAAATTTCAAATGAATGGATGAAGATCACGTTCTAAACTTAATTTTAAATTCTATTCCAAACATATTTGAGGCTTTTAGTGACACAATAATTAACGATAAGATGATTAATTCTTTAGTCTAAACTTTGTATTATCTATTTAAATTATACCAAAAAAATATCAAAATCATGAAAGAATTGAGAAATAAGGAAAATTTTATTTGATAATTATAGTTAATTGCATTATTCATTAAATTAATCTCAAAGTAAAAAGGAAATTACCTGAAAACATAGATGTTATTGTTTACAATAATATTTACACTTTTGTCTAAGGAGTTCTCAACGAGGCCATACCTCATCCTTTCGGTCATCAATACCCTACGCTTCATACACAAAACATCCATCGCATCTTCATGTCCTTATAGTTGCCCCTCGTCAACATCTTTCTACCCCCTCTGGTCACTTGGACCTCCATGGTCACCATCATTTTTTCGAAAGTAATTCGCTGCATCCACATATTTTTCCAACATATACATATGTTAGTCAATTTAAAATGTTAAAACATGAAACTCCTTAAATTTTCTCATATCTTAGACAACTGGTGCAAATATTTATTTTTTTAATTGCCTTCATGTCATTTTTTAGGCCTTTCACACGCTGATTAAGAACATCAATATGACAACCAATATCTTTAATTAGCTTAGTAAACTTCTTCTTCTTCTTCTTATTCCTTTTCCTCTTTGCATCGTCGTTCACATCAGCATCCTCAAGCGTATGAGTCGTCGAAGGCTCGCCACCATCAGTAGGTGCGCCAGGTTGTGTTGGTAGTAGCAAAGGTGCACAAGATGGTAATAGAGGTGCACGAGGTGGCTCCATAATGCTATCCAAAAAGTCAATCTCTTGCTGATGGCCACAAGGTTCAACGTGACCTATGCCTACAATAAAACGATAACCACAAATAACATGTATTGTAATCATTGTAAAATGTTAAAAAAGGAACATATTGCTTCAAACTTAAACACTTCATCTCTAATCACAACATATGAAGGAGAGTGCGAGCAAGACCAGCGAAGAATATGTGGTATGTCGTAGTTGATTAGCAACATGTTTAGTTAAGGACGATACAATTCCATATGCTCATTCTTATGTAAAATATAATTTGTTAGATGTCTAATAATGCAATGAGGGTAACAATAACTGAAAATAGTTATAATAACTAACCTAAAAAACATATAGAAAGCCATACAAACTATATGTGTGAAACCCGGATTTCTATTTTCTTTACTCAAGCAAGTGATAAAAGGAATTAACTAAGTGAAAGTTAAATCCTAAGTTAAGAGGAAGGAAATTTCTAATTGTTAGTTAGATTTTCCTTGAATAATTTAAGTTGAGCTTTAATTGGTAAAATTGTAATGAAATTTGTATAATAAGTAGGTTGATGAGAAAGTTAGTGTGGAATGGTGAAGAAGGAATGGGGATTTGAAAAGAAAAATATGGAAATTGAGTTTGAAAAATTTGGGAAGAATTGGCTAAGTATGGAAAATTTATGTAAAATGCGTGTTGTGCACGAAGCACTGGAAGACAAGTGACTAGTGGCACAATCGTGTAGAAATTGCATGGAGACAAACAATGTTCGCAGTAGCTAAGAGCGAGATTGTTGAGAGTGAGATCAGCGAGATCGTTGAGAGCGAGATCATTGAGATCAGAACAGCGAGATCAATGAGAGCAAGATTTTGAGCAAGAAAGTGGGAGAAAGCGAGATTGGAGAGAGCAAGACAGCGAGAGTAGAGAGAGCGAGATTTTGAGCTAGAAAGTTGGAGAGAGCGAGAGTGGAGAGAGCGAGATTTTGAGCGAGAAAATGGGAGAGAGCGAGACCAGCGAGACCAGCAAGAAAGTGGGAGAGAGTGAGAGTGGAGAGAGCGAGAGCAGCCTGTGCGTCAGCCACGCCTTGTTCGGTGCTGCATTCGAACGTCACCGTCACGCCCACGAGATCGAAGGGCCTCACCTATGCATCGAACAACCGGGCAAGTATTTTATGCATTGAATTTGGCTGCGTTCTTGTAGATTATACATTGGAAACCCTAAATTTAATACAAACAAAGGTTGAAGACGCAAGGGAAACGTCAACCAAAATTAAAGTGTCTTCATAAGAAAAATTCTTAAGGGCTAAGGAAATTTGGTGACGCATATGAAGAAAACACCTTAGGACAAGGTGATGCAAGCTTGTGTTAATAAGGGGAGAAATAAATTTGGCCATGCAGCTAAGTAGGTGCTGTCAAACATCACAAGAAATTTGAATTAAATAGAGCTTTGGGATTTCATTTTCAAATCACAAAATCATAAATTTCGTAAAGGAGAGGGAGAATAGTGAGGGTTGAGAAGAACGTATCAACTTTGAACGAGGAGATCTCCCAATATACCCGTGTGTTTGGAGTGATTCCAAAGCCATGAGAAAGCTCTAGAAGTCTAGTTTTCAGAATGGGACTGCCGGAGGGAAAAAATTAAAGGAACCGAGCTGGAGATTGAAAAGAAAGCAGAAGGGTCAGACTATCGGATCAGTCTGGGCCAGTCTTGAAGATTCTGTGATTCCGACCAAACTACGAAGAGTTCTGAGCTGAAATTGTAGGGTAAGATTTATGAGACATTTTAAAATAAGTTTTTAGAAGGAAGTATTTCAAAATAAGATTCATAACTATGAGTAATCTAAGATGTAAGTTGAATCTAGATTCTAGAGGTGAAAAGGAGCCCGAGGAGCTACTAGAGTGAAAAGCTCCTAAGAAATCGAGGTGAGTGGCTAAAATGTTTTGACTAAAATGTTTTACTTAAACTGTTTGATTTACACCGTTTTACAGAAAGCATGTTTGTAAAAATATTCTCATGCCTACTAGTTTTATGAAGTGGTTTCCAAGCAAGTTTTGAATTGTGGTTTGAATGCATACATATTGTTGAAAAACTATTTACATATGTTGATTTTATCCAGCATGCGTTAACATCTTTAAAGCCATGTTTTATATATGTTATACTTTACATGCTTTATAGAGAAAATTCGTTTATAAATAGTTTTGGTAAAATGCAATACCGAAGGACACTTGAGAAGGTATCCGCCCAACTAGATATTGAAGGACATTTGAGAAAGTATCTATTGGTACTGAAGGACGTTTGAGAAGATACCAAGCCACCGGAATACTGAAGGAAGTTTGAGAAGGTATCCTAGTAGCTCGATACTGAAGGACATTGAGAAGGTATCTGAGCAGAAGTACCTAATGTGTAAGGGTACTTAGTGTGGCTACAGGTGAATAGAGTCAGAGATTGAGCAAAAGGATTCTCTCTGGACTAGTAGTTGGTGTTGGGATTGTTTTACCCACAGTGGGGTACGTTGGATTGAGAAATGATTTTACTGTTTTATGATTAAAATAGCTTTATATGTTTTACGCTTGGAAAACGTTTATGCTGCAGTACAAGTACTGTAAAAGTTTATGTTTCAGTTAAAAACTCATTACTGAAATCATGCATGAGAATTTACTACGTTTTCTCGGTCACTCACTAGGCGTAAGCTCACCCCATTTTCAAATGTTTTATCCCCCTCCCCTTCCCCCCTTCCACAGGTAACCGTCAAATCCTCTGAAGATAGCTCTGCATCTTCTCTGCCACTAAAGGACTAAAAGAATTGTAACCGTTTGCTAGGTGGTTACGGTTAATATTGTACACATGTTACTATTGTTCATATAGGGAGTAGGGTTTGTTGGTTTTGGGACTTGTAAATCTAGTGTTGTAATGGCTCTAAATATATTATGTTTCTAAGTTAATAAATTATGGGCCTAAAGATGTCCCATTGCATATGAATTATAATTGGTATCAGAGTTATTCCGCAAGAGTTATTAGGCAGTAAGTGTCAGCCCAAGGGTTGGTAACTGCTGCAGTCACGCCTTTTTCTAGGCTAAGAAGGTGGTCTGGGGTAGGGTGTGACAATATGCTTGTTGTTTCCCATTCGTACTCTTCTTGTACTTGTCCTATTTTATCTTTCAAACCATTCTTTAGGTGTTTCATTGTCATTTGAAATACATGATTACCCCAATCTTTGTTACAGAATGACTCATAGTCATCAATGTACTCAAAGAATTTAAGGTTCGTCTGTTTCTTTCGATCCATTCCCATTAATGCGAACTCAATAGAATAAATTAGAGTTATTTTTTATTACATCTTCATCATTTTTTAACTCTATTGATGGAAACAAGACATACAATTCATATGCCTTCATACCTTTATTGTCCTTCAAGTATTTCTCCCTATGTCTAACAAGTCTCAATTGCTCTTGACCCTTCTAGTGTGATGTCTCAATTTCGTAACGAGTTCAAATTCTCTCGACCAAATGACACTTTTGTGCCCAACAAATTAAAACTAAGAACATCTCTCCTAGTTTTGTTAACCTTTCTAAAAAGTATATAATGTATTAATGGTCCATTAAATATTATATTCGTCTCTATTATTTAAAATAAATTAACATTTAAAATATAATATTGACCCTTACTGAACTAAGAGAGATGCTATTAATTTTAATTTGTTGGACATGAAAGTGTCATTTGGTTAGAGAGAATTTGACCTCATTATGGAATTGAGACATCAAACTAGATAGGTATGGAGCTATAGTAATATACGAACAAAAATGAGGATATGAAGGGATATGAATTGGATCCTTGTTTTCATCAATAGAAATGATGAAGATGCAATAAAAATAGCATTGTTTTATTTTATTAAGTTCGCACTGATGGGGAAAGACCAAAAACAACAAATGAACTTTTAAGTTTCTTGAGCACATTGATGACTGGGAGGCATTCTATAACAAAGACTGGGGGAAATATTTAATGATAATGAAACACCTAAGAAAGAATTTGAAAGATAAAGTAGACAAATACAAGGAGAGTACGAACATGAAACAACAAACATATAATTTGTATGGCTTCCCACTTGCTTTATAAGTTTGTTATTATATCTGGTTTAAATTATTATTACCCTCGTTGTATTATTATTCGTCAAACAAACAATATTTTACATAGGTATGGGCATATGAAACTGTATCCTCTTTAACTAAATGTATTGCTAATCAGTTGAACGAGGATGCCATACCACGTATTCTTCGTTGGTCTTGCTCGCACTCTCATTCATACGTTGGGATTAGAGATGAAATGTTTGGTTCTGAAGCGATATGTTTCTTTATAATGTTTTCATAATGATCACAGTATATGTTATTTATAGTTATTGATTTATTGTAGGCAATGATCATGTTGGAGCTTGTGCCCATCGAGCAAGAGATTGCGTTTATGGATTGCATTGATGAGCCACCTCGTGCATCCTGTTACCACCAGCACCATTGACACCACCTAGCGCACCTAATGATGGTGGCAAGCCTTCAACAACTCACACTCCTGAGGATGGTGATGTGAATGATGATGGAAAGAGGAAGAGGAAGCAGAAGTTGATTAAGTTACTTAAAGACATTAGTCGTCACGTTGATGTTCTTGATCAGTGTGTGTAAGGTCTCGAAAAGAACATGAAAGCAATTAAAAAATATTTTCACTGGTTGTCTAAGGTATGAAAAAATTTAAGGAGTTGTATTAGTTAGGCTTCTGTTTGCTTGTTTATGCCAAAACTAAAATCATATCAGTTAGTGTTTAATTGTTTATGCATGTGATGTATGTAATAATTAAATAAATCATGTATGTGCATACAATATGCTATGTAGATTTAAAACCTCACTGTAGGAAGCATGATACATGCATTGAAAGTATGTTATAAAATGTTATAATATATAGTATGCATGTTAGGGTTATATTTAATATAATGGTTATATTAGATATGGAATGTCTTTGTTGAATGTTGTGAATGTTTAGCATGTCTAAAATTTTATAAGTTGTTATAAAATTGGGTTAGATGTTTATAAACTATAACAAAGAACAGTTGCATGCTTACTTAGGTTAACAACTAGTTTTAATCATTAAAATAGATTGTTACCTTATAAGATTTGATTACAAACTCAAATCGGTCCATAAACCTGTCTAAGGCTGGGGGTACTTAAGTTGACGGTTTATGGAACACCTCCTACCTGGGGATTATGATCGAAAGATTGAGTGTTGTTTATTGATTTTATGAGCTTACATGAGCAATATGAAGTAATAAAATGGTTTATCACCTAGACATTGTAGGTTAAAATCCAATTATAAGCGTTATACTTGGATAAACCACTTAGACTTAGGTTGTTTAAATTTAGCCATTATAACTAAGTAAATACCCAAACACATAGAACACTTCAGTGAGAGATTAACAATATATTCGATATATAGTTATTAGCTCTCACGTCCTCAAGAGTTCACACCGTGAGATCCATGCTCGGCTTCGTGTCACTTTTATCGTGACTGCTCCATTCGAAAGTGTTTGCATGTGTCAATAATAAGGTGAATGAGGGAAGTAGTTCATAGTAAGTGGGTGAAGGAAATGTGTCAACATTGTCCTATGGTCTCCTCCATTAGTTTGAACCGTGAGATTCCTATGTTGCACCTACTGTCGTTTTTAGGCGGCACTAGCTAGTCGTTAACCACGACGATCCCCCTAGGAGGGTTGTAACATAGGATTCGGAACAACCCAGACTTTAGTAAAATGAATAGGGTCTTATAGTTCCATCTTGGGTATTGTCTTCTATTTCGGGGGCATATTCATATTGTTCTATAAGATCTAAAAATGGCGGGTTACACTTACAAGAATTACTAATTGTTAATAAAGATCTTGACCGAAAACGATAACCAAAAGAACAATAGGAGTAAAGAGTTATTTTGATATAGTATTTGGTCAAGAATTGTCTTGCTTCTATGAAGGAATTATTGACTGCCCCTCGGTAGCAATTGTTCTCAATCACTAAAATATCGTTGCAAATAAATAAAGATTTATTGGGTACTTTATTATTTTGCTAAAAATGGATTTAGATGCATTATTTAATAGAGTTTGTTTAAAATATTTCAGCAATTCGAATTCAATCATACAATTACTAGCTTCCGATAAATTTAACGGTGAAGGATATTGGAACTGGAAATCCAACATCAATACAATATTAGTTGTGGATGATTTGAGGTTTATATTGACGGAGGAATGTCCTCCAGTTCCCAGTTCAACATCAAACCTAAATGTTGAGACATCTATGATAGGTGGGTAAGGGCTAATGAGAAAACTTGGGCCTATATCTTAGCAAGTATATCTGATGTACTTAATAAGAAGCATGAGGTTATACCCACCGCCCGTGAGATAATGGCATCGCTTTAGGAGATGTTCGGGCAACCGTCATCCTCTGTTCGACATGAAGCCATTAAGTATGTCTACTTACGTGCATGAAAGATGGAACCAACGTAAGAGAACATGTTCTCAATATGATGGTCCATTTTAATGTTGCAGAGGCTCATGGGGCGATGATAAATGAGACGGACCTATTAAGGTTGCAAACTCTTTGCTCTTGATCTGGAATAATGAAACCCTCTGGTTAAGCCATATAGATGGTCTTCTTAAGATTACCATTAAGAAAGGAAGTCTTGACGTCAATTTGCCATATCTCATAATCATAAAATGTGGCTATGGATAGGAGTATACTGATAGACTTGAGCATGACAACAAGTGAGAAAGTTTCCTCATAGCTCACTCCCTCGACCTGGGTGTAACCCTTTGCCATGAGTCTAGCCTTAAAGGTTTGCACCTTTCCATCTACACCTCGCTTTCTCTTGTAGATCCACTTACACCCTATAGGTTTTACCTCATTAGGCTGATCCACAAGCTCCCAGACGTTATTGAAGTACATAGACTCCATCTCTTGGTTCATGGCCTTAATCCGCTATCCTTGTCAACATCCTCCATTGCTTGCTTAAAAGATAATGGATCCTCGACCCCATCATTAGAAATGACATTCTAGGCTTCAGTCAAACCCATGTAGCGATCTAGTGGGTTCATAACCCTTCTACTACGTCAAGACAACTCAACTTTGAGATGGTTAACTAGATGAACCGACCTCAACAACTTTTGTTGATCTGTCAATCTGTTCAACAACTCTTTTTGAACTCTCAGTAATCTCATTCTCACTAGAAATCTCACGTAAAATAAGCTTACTTCGTGGTTTATGATCCCTGATGTGGTCTTCTTCCAAGAAGATAGCATTTATAGAAATAAACACTTTGTTCTCACTCGGATCATAGAAGTATCCAACCCTCGTTTCCCTGGGGTAGTCTACAAAGAGGCAAACTTTCGAACGCGGTTCTAACTTCTTTGGGTTAGTCACAAGCACATGGGTCGGACATTCTCAAATTCTGAAGTGGCGTAAACTACCTTTACGACCTCTCCACAACTCAAATGGTATTTCAGAAACACTTTTCTAGGGAACGTTGTTCAGAATATAACATGCAGCAAAACCCCAAAATGAGTTTGGAAGATGAGCATAACTCATCATAGACCGAACCATGTCCAACAAGGTTCTGTTTCTCCTTTCCCATACACCATTCTGCTGAGGTGTACCTGGGGCCGAGAGTTGGGACGTAATTCCATGTTCTATCATACAGTTTTGGAATTGGAGATCCATATACTCTCTACCACGATCAGATCGTAGTGTTTTTATCTTCTTACCTAACAAGTTTTCAACTTCAGTTTTATACTTCTTAAACTTGTCAAGGGCTTCAGACTTACGTTGCATTAGGTAAAGATACCCGTACCTTGAATAATCATCTATGAAAGAGATGAAATATTCATACCCACCTCGAGCCCTAACACTCATCGGTCCACAGAGGTCTGAATGTACAAGCTCCAAGGCTTTCTTGGCTCTGTAACCTTTTACAGTAAAAGGTCGTTTGGTCATCTTGTCTTCGAGGCATGACTCACACACTGACAAGGAGTTTTCTTCTAAACTCTTTAGAAGTTCACATTTCACCAACTGCTCAATCCTATTGAAGTTGATGTGACCTAACCTTAAATGCCAAAGATGGACGTTTTCCTTAGGAGAAACTTTTGGTCTTTTAGCTATTGTTGCTGTACTAAACATTTCAATATTAAGCAAGGATTTTATGACTAATGGCCTTAGTACATATAAGTTACTTTCCATTGAACCAAAATCAATCTCCATTCCATTCTTGCAAATAAATACTTTACTTTTAGAAAAGGAGATGGCATAACTTTGTACAACGAGACAAGAAACCGAGATTAAGTTCCTCTTGATATGAGGAACTACGAAAACATTATCCAGTAACAGATAACGTTTCTTATCCAAAAATAACTTCAGCCTACCTATAGCAACAGTTGGAACAACCTCACTAGTACCGACTTGAAGAGTCATCTCTCCCTGTGGCAACATTTTTCAAGAACTAAATCCTTGGTAAGAGGAACTAACGTGATTAGTAGCACCCGAATCAAGGATCCGGGAAGAATCATCATTCTCTACCAAACACGTCTCCAAGACCAATAAATCATATTTATTGTCTTTAGACATCCTTCTCTTTCAGAGAGTAGTGGGATCAGTATTAGAACCTAAATAAACTTCAAGTTTCATTTCAGAGAACACTTTTCGTCAATGAACTTCAACAAAGTCAGCAACACTTGCTTTCTCTTCTTGGAGTTTAACTTGGGAACTGACACTATTGGTTTTGTCATCCATCCCTCTGTGCTTGAAAAGTAAGAATGACGTTCAAACAAATCTTGCAACGAGTCCATGATCTCACACACAATGACCATGTTCTCAACCTTTTTGGCCAAAGCATTAGGTATGCTAGCCAATATGTGAAGTCGGGCCAATGAATTAGCCTTCATCCACACCTCATATGCACTACAAATACTTCGCGGTGCATCAAGGGCCGGGACTTGAGGACACTCCTCAACCATGACAAACTCGAGGTCATTTACCACGAAATACATTTTACAAGACTCTTTCCACTGTATGTAAGCGGTCAAACTAGAGGCATTTAACGGAAAATCAAACATGTTGTTGAAACAAAAACATATTGACCTACGTTAGGTTTTAAGCAAATACTCATTAAAAAAACAAACAACATCCAATCTGGTTTAGCAAAACTAACACGAACCCCGTGTGACATCTAGTTTCGCAATGATGCTTCAAAGGTTTAGGACAAAAGTCGTCGAAGGGTGGTCAACTTATCCCTCCTCTGAATTGAGACATTCTCAACCAGTCATTAATACCAGAAAAACTTTTGCTCTTATAATGACTAGCCATCATTGATTTGGTCAAGAAATCATTAACTTACTTAACAATTTTCCATAAGTGTGATCCATCATTTTAAGCCCTAGAGTTCCGTCCCAAGCAGCCAATCCAAAGAGAAAAAATCCGATTGAGGAAAAAACTAAAGTGACCCTATCCATTTCTGGAGTTCACCTTGATATTGACCAACTGCACAAAACCCATCCAAAGGGGGACGCTCCTAGGGCGCCATGAGGGAATGCAAGAATGATCTCACGGTGTGAACCAATGAAGGAGACCGTAGGACGTGTTGACACACACCCTTCACCCACTTACTATAAATACTCTCTCCGTCCACCTTGATATTGACTCATGCAAACACCATCCGAAGGGGGATGTTCCTTGGGCACCATGAGGCCAAGCATGAATCTCACGGCATGAACATTCAGGGAGAAACGTGAGTGGAATCATCGATATATCACATATATCTCTTCCTCCCACTGATTATTTTATAACCTAGGATTTAGTTTACTTAAAAAAAACACGGCTAAGAATTTTAACTAAGTGACTTTTTAGATTTGCCCAAGAG
Source organism: Benincasa hispida (assembly GCF_009727055.1). NCBI lineage: Eukaryota > Viridiplantae > Streptophyta > Magnoliopsida > Cucurbitales > Cucurbitaceae > Benincasa > Benincasa hispida. The sequence goes on along the minus strand of NW_024064958.1, from coordinate 105,504 downwards.
TAACTTTTACCTTGGATAGTTGAACAACTTTTGATCATCATCCATTAAACTCTTTAACGAAGTCTTTTACCAACTGTTGCATGCTTGCAGAAAACCTATCTAATTCACCTTTCCAGGTAGGTTCCCAGGTAGGGGTGTTCTGTCTCCGTCAGCTTAAGTACCCCAGTCTAAACAGAACCCACCTTAGACAAAAGGTCCCTTATAGATAGATTTAATACAATTTTAATATTTTATGCCGATCAATTTAATCCCATTAAACCGATTTAAAAAGATTAAACTAGGTTGTTAATCCAATTAGAATCTTGAACTTAGGTCTATCTCAATCCAATTTTAAAACCCTTTTAAAACATGAGTTCGCCTAAGTCCGCATGCAACTATTTCTTATCGATTTTAGTTTTAGTTTTCATTATAACACTTATAACCAAAAACAACCAAAACCATTCACAATGCAAAGCAAACACATACAAGACATTTATAACAATTTACAAACAGCCTAAGTGTCATGCTCCATGCATTTTTCATTCATTGCTACTTTTATATAACTCTATACAAAAAGCAACGAACCAAGTAAATATGCTTCCATTCACCCTTATATTGTAATGCTTATAATATAAAGATGATGCATGAATATGCTTACTGCAAGTATAAATATAACTCTTATATTTCATGATGCATGCACACGTTTTCTTGTAATTTCATCATGTCATATTATAACACTTATAATACATGATGCATGAATAATTGCACAACCTAAGGTGGGTTTCAAATCTATATGTTATACATTATGCCATATAAACCACATACATCTCATGTATATTAAATAAAAGTTAATGAACTGGGATAATTAGCCTCAAATCCACAAAACCAAAAGCTAACTATTACAGAAGCAAAGAGTCTCCGGTTCAAATAGGCGAATCGAGTCTTTAACCGTCTGGTCGAAGTCAGTGACTCCACTGATCGTGTACCAAAACTGAGTGATCGCCTACACGAAAGAGTAAACACTTTACTCAATTATTTACCTACGCTTCTAGAGCTAAAAGATCATTTATCAACGATCGTGTACCTTTTACTGTGTAATGAAGCATAAGGTACCCGATCGTGCAGCGCGCCGCGCATAACGCAAACCTTAAACGATCGTTTAAACGACAACAATGTAGTGAAGCACAATCGTCTAAACGATCGCTGATTTAGTGCCAAAGTATCGTATACCGCGTGATCGTGTAGTCAGTAACTATGCAATGAGGCATGCTAACTACACGATCGTTTAGTGCTCGTGTCTTTTATTAAACGATGAGCATCAAATGCTCCCACTCGATCGTTTACCTCCAGCGTCCACGCGATCGGGCAACCAACACTACACGATAGAACAAATACTTTACCCCATCATTTAGCATTAGCTAAACGATCGTTTAGTAAATACTACACGATCGTTTAGCAAAGTCCCAACAATCATTTACTTGAGGCTACAGGATACGACCAACACTTGGTCTTCTTCCTCGCCGATAACCGCATCTCCATGCTTCGAAACTTCATCACGAACGACTCGACAAACTCAAACACTTTGAATTCCAGACTAGATTGCTTCTTAATGATGTCCAAAAACATAGAGGACCTTACAAATTAACACTTTGTAATCGAAAAGAAAGCTTTAAACAAAGGCAATTATACCCGTAGACATTCATCAACACCATCTACAAACACAGTTAACACTTAAACACAAATGCAAAAAACCCACCACGACTGTAAAAGAAGTTCAAGACAAAAGTGAAATTTAGGATATTGAACAACCTAACTCTGATACCAATTGAAGGAAATTAGACATGAGGATTTCCATGAGCAGCGGAACGATCGTTCCAGATTTCATTCGAAATTGAACACTAACAATTATAGGCAATAAACAGAAACTTACAGGCCATGCACAATACGAAATTGCAGCATGCTATACAATAAGATCAAGGGATAAAGTATCATACCTTTGAAGACTCATGCTTCAAAATCCTTCGATCATGAATGCTCGTTCAGTCTCCAAGATAGCAACACACGAACGCTCAAACACTATAACCGCAACACAATAGGATCAACAGCAAACTCGAACTCAACGATCTCTAAGATCACGAACCCAACGAACGGCGTCCAAAACCTAGAACTCAGTCGAGTTGAGTAAAGACACCACCAAAATGGCTACCTTGGTATTCTTGGTGTGAGAATCTAGAAGTGTGGGCTTTTTGTGGACTTGGTTAGAGGAAGAGACTGGAGGAATAATAATCGCGTAGACGATTGAGCAAGTGGGAAATGAGAAGAGTCTATCGTATAGACGAATGCTCAATCGTTTAGAAGAAGGAAATCTATTGTATAGAAAAAGCCCTGTGATTGTTTAGCTATGACCGGCTGATTGAACTATCATATAGTAACACTCCACGATCGTTTAGTCTCTCTTTCAGCTATCGTTTAGTGAAACCAATTCACCTTACAGCAATTACGTGAGTACTTTTCGAGAATAAAAACTCTTCTAAAAATAGGAAAACATTTTTTCTTTTATCTCACGGTTACCATAAATCCACCAATAACCTCCCACTCAATTGGTTATTAGAGAAAAAGATATCCAATATTATTATAAATATATATGATAACCAACTTACCGTATTATATTTATAACCTATAGTTTTAATATTTATCTCATGAAACATATAAACCATAGCTCTTTTTCTATTTTATGGTACTTAATGTAAATCTCATTTACATTAATCCTCCACTTGATGTATCTCATACATCATACCAATCATATCATATATAATCAAATTTCCTCTTGTCAATTTGAACATTTCAAATCAACACCAATAACTGATTCTGAACTCGAATCCATTGATCTACCAAGGGGACCTTATGGACCTATAGCTTGAAGCTCCAATAGTATGTGAATAACTGACTAAACTCTTTAGTCACGGGATCCATCATCCATTAATTGTCGAGCACTCCACTAAAGACTGAAAGCTGCACTCTCCTCACTACAGATATATTTTGTGTCTATATCAACCAATCAACAGTGTGATAACCCTTCACAGATCGCTCATAAGTACAACTGGGTTAATTTACTGTTATGCCCTTATAGTTACATCTCACTCCTTAAGTACCACTGATCCCTCTAATGAACATAAGTCATAGTCCTACTATGACCGAGTCCTCTCTTCCAAAGAGAAGTTGTGGCCACTATGTTTAAGACCCAGAATCAGCCCTTAAGAGAGCATTTTATCTACTTACCCCTACTTCGGGGAAGGAGTGAATTCCATCTTGTTTAATTGAGTTCCCAGCTCCCAGATCAGACAAATCCTCAAAAAGGTAGGCTTGTTGAATTGGCAATCTGGCTACTCTCACCTATACTAATCAAAGAATCGCCCTCAAAGGCAAAACTTCTCAAAACATCCAGGATTGAGGTCATGTCACCTATGGTCGTTTAGGTGAGATGTAAGTCTCTAGTATCAATGGCGTTATATAAAGAGACGAATCATCTCGTGGTCCGGTCTTATACAAACTCTTTGTATAGGATACCCCCGCTCGCATGTCTCCACATGAATGGTCAGGATCTACCATCTGTAGTAGTTCACAACACTTGTAAACCTCTACAAAACGGGTCGTATCCGTAGTGTCACAAGAATCAGGTATCCCTCCTTAATCCTTATACTACAGACCTTTTTAAGTTATCACTTTAGGCATGATCCACTTGTATATCTCATATGCATGCTTAAGTTTACATACAATAACCATGGAGCTTTGTTTATTGGATATGAGTAAATGCCAGATAAAATAACTCTTATTTTATTTATAACAATGTGTATAATTTACAAACTATGAGACTTCGAGAGAATTAGGACACCAATCCCAACAACTTATACAATAATAAGAGGGTTTTAAGTAATACCTTTGTATAACCTCTTTAATCTCGAATTCAGCTGCAAATTTTCTCTAATTCTTCTTGTGAATCACCTCAAGATCTTCCCCACTATTCTTTTGGAGCTTTAGATTGAGTTGTGGGACTCAAAATAAGCTTGAATGAAGGGAACTTGGAGAAGAACACACTGCTGCACCCACTTGAAGAACACCTTCTTCAACTCAAAATTTTCAGCAAAAACTCAACTGATGCATGCTTCATTTCCACTTCAATCCTCTATTTATTGCAGGACTATCATGCAAAGGAGAAGGCTGCATGAGGTGCAACTCATGCTTGGTGAATTGAAGCAAGAGTCAAATGGGTTTAGTGTGAGCAACTTGATAAAGGTGAGTGGATAAATCCCATATTTCTCATTTTTGTGTTTTTTTTCAATTTTGATTTCAATTTGTTTTATAAATTGATTTCCAAATTTAATTTATTTTTCAAAATTAAAACTTTATTAATTTTACAAAATTAATTTTCTAATAAAATTAATGATAAATAAATAATTAAACAATTTAATTAATTCTAATTAATTTAATATCAACTATTAAATTAATTTTACACAAATTCTACCTTCATGAATTTAATATTTAAATCATATTTAAATATTAATTAATTCTCCAATTTCATTTAATTCCAAAATTAAACATGTAATTATATCTCATATAATTACTAATTCCCTTAATTCTAATTTGAATGTTTCAAATTAACTTATCACGCTACTCTAAAAGCTAATTCATTTACGAGCTAGTAGAGGGACCTCGTGGACCTACAAATCATGGGCTCCAACGATCCGAGATTAATTGGCTAAACTCTTTACACCGAATTAACCCTCATTCGTTAACTAATAGGTCACTCCACTAAAGCCCATAGTTGCACTCCTCTCACTATAGATATATTATGTCCACTCGATATAACCATGAGTAGTAAGCTAACCCTTCACAGGTTGTTTGTAATAACGTTGGGTAAATGTCTATTTTTACCCCGAAATTACCTCTAGTCCCTTAGTCCCACTGATCCTCTAATTGAAATAATTGATTTATGATCCAATCAACAAACCGAGTCCCTCTCAAGCCAATGAGAGGGTGGGGCCCCTTGTTCAAGACCCGAAGTCAGCACTTAAGGGAACAACCTCTCTACTATTCCTAAAAGCAGGTAGGAGTGAATTCCATCTTGTACCCTATTTCCCCAGCGATCTACCTGGTCTTACCCCTGAAATGGAGGTTTATTGAGTTGGCACTGTTGAGCCAACCCTTACCTATGAAAATCTAAGGATAATCCCGAATAAACAGGAGTTCATAGTTAGCTCAAGATTAAGGTCAAGTTACCTAGGTCATCGCTTTGAAATAGTCAATCTTAAACATTAAACATCTTTATAAAGTAAGAGTGACTTATTTCGTGGTCTGATATTATACAAACCCATTGCACATGATGTTCCCACTCCTCATGTCATAACATGAACGAATCAGGATCACATCGTCTGTAGCACTTTACAACTCTCTTTAACAACTATAGAGTGGGCCGCATCCAATAGTGTTACCAGAATAAGGCACAAAATCTCATTCATATACTATAGATCATTTTGACTATTTACTCGAACTTGATCCACTTTTATATTTCTACATAAAGTTCAAGTACTCATGTAATAGTCATGGATCTTTGTAGTTTATTGGATTTATTTCTAAAACGAAATAAGCAATTCATATATTCAATAACAACTTATTGAATTTTTAGAATAAGTTTTATTATTTACAAACCACGAGTTTTAGGACATAAAACCCAACACCCCTCTCTTGACCTGAGAGGGGTTTGGTCATAGTTGGACTATGACTTATTGTTCATTAGAAAGATCAGTGGTACTTAAGAAGTTAGATGTAACTATAGGGGCAAAACGATAATTTTTGCCCCAACAGTACTTAGGAGTAATTTGTGAAGGGTCATCACACAATTGACTGGTTGTATTCAATGGACACAAAAATATATTTGTAGTGCGAAGAGTTCAGTTGTCGGTCTTTAGTGGAATAACCGGTAGTTAATGGATGTTGAATAATTTAATTAAAAGAGTTTAATTAATTATTCAAGTACCATTGGAGCTTCAATCTATAGGTCCTCTCTGTAGCTCAATAAGGATTATTAAGAATCAAGTTTGGATTAATTTTAATTGTTCAAATTAATTTAGGGAATTAATTATATGTGATATAATTAAATTAAATATATATGATATAATTAATATAATGTATTTGATACATTATAATATAAAATTAACTATAGGTTATAATGTATTTGATACAATTTAAAAGCTATAGATTATGTGCCTTTATCGATGATCCTCCTTAGGATGCTATAGAGAATAGGATTGATTCGGAGAAGAGGACTCGGGAAGATTAGAATGGCTAGTTCAAAAGTATAACTAATCCCCCCATCTTAAAATTCTTGAAATGGAATTTTCACCATACCCAAATTTGTCTATCTCTTCACCCCCTCTAAAATATGGATACCCTTAGGACTCAAACCTAAAGCCCAAGATTGGAATATAAGAAGAAGACTTCTCTTTAAAAAATAATCAATGTGGGATTCTTAACCAAAAGTTTTTTTCCTTTTCTTTTAAAACTTGAAATTTCACCAAATAGGTTATATGCGAAAAATTTCTAAAATTATGGGAATAGAAAATTTTTCATACTCATTCCATTTATTGTGTGTCACATCAGCATATTTTTTAAAATAGTGTATATATATATATACCATGACATAGTCTATCACAAACAATAAATTTTTGCTATATTTATAAATATTTTAGTTCATTTTTCTATATTTAAAAACAGTCCTATATAAAACTACATCATTTTTGCAAAAAAGAGAAAAAAAACACCCACATATAAATTATAAATCCATAGAAAATAGTAAGAAAAAGGAATAAACTTGTCGGGGACAACCAAAATCCAAGTTACCAAAGCCGACTCCCTCCCACCTCACTGGGCCCTTTCGAGCGGCAAAGAAAAGAAAAAAAACGGTTACCATTTCAAAATCACAAACTTAAAATCTTAACCATGGTTAATAGGCGACCAATTAAAAATATTTAAAATTAATTACTCTTAACTAACCTTAGTTAACCTCCACTCGTCCAAATATCTCCCTTCTATTTTTTCAACTATAAAATGCTTCATCTTCTTCCTCATTTTCCATTGAAACATACATTTTCAAAAGAAGGCGTCTTCATAAACGCCTTCGTCTCCATTTTCGGTCTCTTTCTTCTTCGGAATCGTTTGATCGTGTTTTCTGTTTGTTATTCGTTGTTCGTTCTTTCGGCCGGAGAAAAATGAGGGAATGCATCTCGATTCACATCGGTCAGGCAGGGATTCAGGTCGGCAATGCATGCTGGGAACTGTACTGCCTTGAACATGGAATTCAGGTATATCTCTTTATGTTTTTTTTGTTTCACTTTTTGGTTTATGATGTATTTGAATCCGTTTTTATTTTAATCTGCTTTAATTTGTTCGCTTGTTGTATCTTTCCTTATTGCATGTTTGCTTGATCGATTTTGAATTAATTTCTGAACGGTACTTCTCGATTGCGTGATTTTGGTTTGGTAATGTTTTGATCATCTGCTAATTTTCTGGTTATTTCGATTTATGTATGTTTTTCTTTTGAATTCTTGTATGGATTTTTTATTTAGGATATCTGATAGGATCTTTTTAGGACTATATTCGATTATCAGTTCTTGTTTTACATTTGATATGTGGATCTTAATATTTCTATTTTCTCTTTAAATTTACGAAGATCAGGTTGATATTTGTGGAAGTAGTTCATTGTTTCTTATTACAATTTCTAGCTTTAGAACTTTCACGTGATAAGAAATGAATGGTAGTGATTGATTATTTGTAGGTTTGGAATTCAATGCAAGTGTGCGAATGCTCTTTCTTTTCTTTTTCCATAAGAATCGTAATGACTTTTGAACTTGAGTTTCATTCTGTCTAAATTTTGTCGTCTGTATTTCAGCCTGATGGTCAAATGCCGAGTGATACGACTGTAGGTGGAGGCGATGATGCGTTCAACACCTTCTTCAGTGAAACCGGTGCAGGGAAGCATGTTCCTCGTGCTGTTTTCGTCGATCTCGAGCCTACTGTCATTGATGAGGTGAGGACTGGAATGTATCGCCAATTGTTCCATCCTGAACAGCTAATCAGCGGCAAGGAAGATGCTGCCAACAACTTTGCTCGTGGCCATTATACCAGTAAGCATCTCAAATTGTAACATCCGTATGAACTAATTCAATCAATATTTGAACGTACATCATAGTTTTTTTAATGAATTGTGTAATGATAATTGGAAAATTTGTGTTTCAGTTGGCAAGGAGATTGTTGATCTCTGTTTGGATCGCATTAGAAAGCTCGCTGATAACTGCACTGGACTTCAAGGCTTCCTGGTGTTTAACGCTGTTGGTGGGGGTACTGGGTCTGGTCTTGGCTCCCTCCTTTTGGAGCGTTTGTCTGTTGACTATGGCAAGAAATCAAAGCTTGGTTTTACGGTGTATCCCTCCCCACAAGTTTCCACCTCTGTTGTTGAACCTTACAATAGTGTTCTTTCAACCCATTCCCTCCTTGAACATACAGATGTTTCTGTGCTTCTTGACAATGAGGCCATTTATGACATTTGTAGACGCTCCCTTGACATTGAACGACCCACATACACAAACCTCAACCGTCTCATCTCTCAGGTACATTTTGCCTTTGATTTTCACGACTGTTGTGGCGATAAATTGGTTAAAATATCGTTTTCATCCCTGTACATTGGGACCGATTGAATTTTTTAGTACCTATACCTTCAAATGTCAAATTTGACTAGATTTTTATAACAGATTACTGCTCTTTTGATGAGATGTTCAGGTTATTTCATCCTTGACAGCCTCTCTACGGTTTGATGGAGCTCTAAATGTGGATGTCACTGAGTTCCAAACGAATTTAGTCCCTTACCCTAGAATCCACTTCATGCTTTCTTCCTATGCCCCAGTGATCTCTGCAGAGAAAGCATACCATGAACAGCTCTCTGTAGCGGAGATCACCAACAGTGCATTCGAGCCGTCTTCCATGATGGCCAAGTGCGATCCTCGCCATGGGAAGTACATGGCTTGCTGTCTGATGTATCGAGGAGACGTTGTGCCAAAGGACGTCAACGCCGCTGTTGCAACCATCAAAACCAAGCGCACGATCCAGTTTGTGGATTGGTGCCCCACAGGTTTCAAGTGCGGCATCAACTACCAGCCGCCAACTGTGGTTCCGGGCGGTGACCTTGCCAAAGTGCAGAGGGCTGTCTGTATGATCTCCAACTCAACGAGCGTGGCGGAGGTGTTCTCTCGCATAGACCACAAGTTTGATCTGATGTATGCGAAGAGGGCCTTCGTGCATTGGTATGTGGGGGAAGGCATGGAGGAGGGCGAGTTCTCTGAAGCTCGTGAGGATCTTGCGGCGCTCGAGAAGGATTATGAGGAAGTGGGGGCTGAGTCTGCTGAAGGTGATGATGATGATCAGGAGGAGTACTGAGACAAATGGAAGGAAACTCAATTCTTCTAATAGGTTTGTGTTTGAGTTTGTGCCTTGTCTTGTTTATGTGCTCTCTTTGTTGGGAGTTTTGGCTTGGAGCTGTGTTTTGTTGAATGTTTGTTGTATGCCATTGTTGATAAACCTTGGTGTTTCTGTTTTGCTGAAGTTTGCATTCTTGTGATTTGTGAAGAGGATGGTTCTTTCTTTATGGAGACTTTGAATTTTGCCTCAAGGTGTTTTTTTTAAGTTAACAATACTTGGATTTGAACTTCCATCTTCTTGGGTGAGAAAATGTATCTAAATGAAAAAAATTTCTAATATGACTTCATTTACCATTTAAGTATTACGTGAAGTCTACGAAATAAATGAATAAATCATTTGATGACATGTTGAATGAGGAAGTAGGTATTAGTCCAGTCATGTTTATGTTGGGTTCCGTGAAGAGTGCTGAAAAAAAAAATGTCTAAAATGTGATGATTGATGAGTACCATGAGTTTGAAATCATCTCAAAAGTTTCTGATTTGTTTTTTGTTTTCTAACGATTATCTCATTGCTAGTTGGATAACATTTTTATATTTATATTTTTAGGAAATTATTTTAAATTGTTGTGAAAAATATTTGCTATTATTCAGTTTATGTGCAATAGAGAAATTTTACTATATTTGCGAATATTTTTGTTCATTTTCTATATTGTCAAAGAGAGTATAACTCAGCTAGTTATCTAATCATGAAAATCGGTTCAAATCCCCCGACCTATTTTACTAAAAAAAAAATAATAATACTGAAGGGATATTTTAAAATTAAATAAAGGATAAAACTCAAGAAGGTTTGAATATAAATGAGATATTCCAACTTGAACGTTGGTTGAGGCATTTCATTGTTAAGTTCAAACTGTTATATTCATAGGTCCAAACTTCCAGATGTTATGAACTACAATGTGAGTGTAATTAAATGAGGAATAGGTATAGGAGTGTCAAAACTAATTTTTACTCAATTGAAATTGAAAGTCTTATCTTAAAATATACAAGTTATAGAAAATATCGTGAATTTTATACATTATTCAAAAACACCTATGGATTTTTAAAAATTGTTCTAAAAAATACCTCCATCATTAAACTTTTTTTAGTGGTTTTGAAAATGACAAAAGAAATGTTTAGTTGTCAAGTTTCAATATTATTTTTAAAAATTAAATATAATTTTAATTTTTAGAATTATAATGTAACTTTTTTCATAAATTTATATAGATATAGAGTTGGAAAGCAATACAGAAGGCTCCATAAATGGTGAAAAATATGAAGCAGAGCTGGAATATTTTCCATTAAAACATGAATTGAATCTTCGAACGAGTTATAGTAGCAATATATATATATATAGCCACAAAGTCCACCCATTTTGTTAAACATTTATAGTACTTTTAGATCTCTTTTACCTCTAGTGCAATTACTTTTCAAATATAAACTCATCACCAGAAACATTACCTTCTTTATACTTGTTTTTGCTACGTGAAGTATAAAGCCTTGTAAATAAATCTCTTATTCCAAAATCTTGAAGGTTCGTCGATGATTTATTAAAAAGATTGGGAAATTTTCGGTTTTGATCCAAAAAGTTTTTTTTTTCATTTAAAAAGTAACTTCATTTTTAAAATCTACATTTTTTTAATATTTTTTTTCCATTTTTTCAGACTTTAAGTGGAGGGACCCACCACATAAAAATACAATTTTGCCCCTTAATTGAATTCAAAAGGATAAATCTTATCGCAAAGACTTCATCTTCCCATAGAAGTTAGGGTTTTCTATTTCTTGTTGAGTTTTCAACCATTGTTGGACTCTCTCCATGCAAAGATTCCCTTACCTCTATAAAAAAAAAAAAAAAAAAAAAAAAAAAAAAAAAAAAAAAAAAAAAAAAACTCATCTTTTGTGATCATTGGATGTCTTCCGTTTTCCATTCATTCGATTAAGATTTTGACAAAAGGTAAACAATTACCTTTTCTATTTTCTTTCTTTTTAAATGATTAATCAATTTTATTGTTTAGGGGAGGGGGAAGTCTGTGTGATTTTTTATAGGAATGTGTAGTGAAAAGCCCAAAACTCTTTTTTATCAACGAGATATTGCTATTCCATCCTTTGAACTTTAATGAATTTAAAAGAACCTGTAAAATATGTGGGGCAATGGGGTAAATGTTCATCTGGGTTTGATTTCACATTTTTTAGGTGTATTGAATTTCACGAGACAAATATCTCGTGAAGTTGTTGCGAATATTTGTCTCGTAAAGTAGTCCCAACAGTGGGAAGTCTGTAAAATAGCTTGAAAGCTCTCTATCGTTTGTCTCGTAATGTTGTAAGTTTGCTTATGAAGCTTATGAATTTACTTGATGAAACAAAAGACAGAAATCAACTCAACTTTACGAGATAAAAGACAGAAATCAACTCAACTTTACAAGAGACAAAAGTCAGTCTTTTGTCTCGTAAAGTTGAGTTGATTTTTGTCTTTTGTCTCATGAAGGAACTTTATAAGACAAACTTATAACTTTACGAGACAAATGACAGATTATCTCGTTTATCTCATAATGTTGTAAGTTTGTCTTGAGAAGTTACTTCATGAGACAAAAGGCTTACTTATCAACTCAATTTTACGAGATAAATGATAGTTTGTAGTCTCGTAAAGTTGAGTTGATTTCTGTCTTTTTTCTCATGAAATAACTTCACAAGACGTTTAGAACATTACGACACAAACAATAGAGAGCGCAACTCAAGCTATTTTACAAACTTCATGAGATGTTGTGAATACACCCAAATAACTTTGATGATGGCTATCTGGCTTCTTTCTCGTGAAGTTCGTCCTTTTTAAGGGTCTTTTCTTTCACTAGAGATTTTAACATTGCACCATGTTTTGTGGCACTTATAGGCAATTATTATGGAGTCGAGAATCGATCATGCAGGATACTTTAAGGCTTCGTTATCTTCGTGTTCTCATTTGGCTAAGACCTATATGATGATCCGTATGAAGTTAACGTGGGTTCAGTTAGACATGTTTAGGCAAACCATATTCAGACCCATATTAGATAGTACTTTTTCCTTCAGTGGACAATTGATACATCACCTACTTCTCAGAGAGGTCGTGGATGATAGACCAAACGTAATTTCCTTTAATATGTTTGGGTATAGGGTGTCATTTGGTAAAGATGATGTTGACCTCATCACTAGGTTTAGGTTACGGATATGAGTGGTGCGGAATAATCCTAACCCTACCAGGCTTAGAAACCTACACGTCAACAATAGACCTAGATTGAAACAGACTCAAGCCGAAGAACATTTTTTTGCTATGGACTTTAGGAGTGACGAGGATGTGGTGAAAGTGGCACTTGCCTATTTCATAGAGTTAGTTATGATGGGTAGGGAGAAAAAGCAAGTGTTTGACTATACCATCCTTGGTATTGTGGATGATTGGGAAATTTTTTGCAACTACGACTGGAGTAGTATGATTTTCAAGAAGATAATTAGTAGTCTTAAGAGATCTTTCACTGATGCTATCGATCGAGCAGAACGCGGGACATTAGTTAGATATAGCCGGTATGGATTTCCATTTGCCTTACAGGTTAGTCCACATACATATTCTATGCATGCTTCCTTCTCCATTATCATTAATTGTTTTTCATGATTTGATTTTATCTTCTTATTTGTAGGTGTGGGCATGTGAGACGATTTTTTCGCTCAGAAATTTTGTGGCAACTCGTATTAGTGAGATAGTCATTCCACGTTTGTCTTGATGGAAGAGCAGGAAAACCCAACATACGCCTTATTAGACATAGATCTTTTCAATCCATAATGGGTAATGGATTTAAAATTCTTTTGATATATTGTTCTAAGTTAATGTTGCTTAGACCTTAACTTTTCACATACAGGGAAACCCTGTTATAACAGTACAATTGGTACCAACAAAGAACGAGATATCTCATATGCACCATATAGTTCTTGCCCCTAAAGTACATGTATTTTCACCGAGGCCTATTGGTGAGGATGATGATCGTCGTGTTGAGGGTGGGGTCATAATGACAAGGGTAATGACGAAGGTGATCATAGCTTCAAACTGGATCATGTCCACACTGAGGGTAATCATGGTGACGATGAGGGTGATCATGAACATGATGATCACCAGGATCAGAATGGGATTGATGTTGAAATGAGTCGGGTGGAAGAAAATCCCTCCCGTTCAAACATCGACATTAACAATTCTCCACATTCGACACATTGTGGAATACCAGATACACATGTTACAGATAAGCTCAAACCGCGTCAGGCGCGTATAGATATATTTGAGGCTGATCCGAGGTCTAAGTTTAATGCCTTGAAATCGACATCTAAAGTAATGGGAGAAATAAGATGATTGGAAGGTCGTTTAGATCGGTTTGAGGCCAGTGTTAAGTTTGAGTTCGATACCCTCCAAGGTCGCTAATGTATAGCACGATGTCTCTATTATGATGGGATATCTAAGGCAACTACTAAAGGTATGATTTCCGTTGAACCTATATGCTTTTTAAAATTTTGTATGTTTGCTTACAGTTTCTTTAACGTGCCTGCAAGGAAATGATGTTGCGTAGTTTGATGATACGGATGTAGAACTCGAAACCGATTTCCCTCATATCATGAATGAGGATGTTCGTGGCCCATCAAGAGTTGGAGGGGGGAGGGGGGATATTTCATCGAATCCCTTTAGAGTATGAGCTCAGGGAGCAAATGATAACTCAATTGTCCTCGGTGTTCAAATTGTTCCTAACACCATTGAGGATATTCGTAGTCCTCAGGAACTGACACACAGAAGACAGAAGATAATTATATTTGACTCACAGGACATTAGTGTCATGAGGACTGTGTCTTCAGGTGTCGGTGGAACAAGTAAGGATGAATCAAATTACTCACCCGCAAATTCCTATTTCAACTAATTTATGTTGTTATTAAAATAGAAATCATATGTTCATCTCGATGACGTGGCAGAATAAATGAAGACTGACGCCTCGTTCATCGTACCTAGTTTGCATAAACAAGGCCCGAGAACAGAACGTAGACACAAAGCATACAATATATCAGTTACTGAGACTCAACCGATTGGTACTCTGCATGTTTTACGTACGCTGTTATATTAAGTTTATTCATTTCGGTTAATCTGGTTTTGTAATTCAGACAATACAAATGGTGGACCATGAGGAAGAGGATAAAAAAAGGAAGACAACCAATCGTAAGGGCAAGATATCCATAACCTCAATTACCGAAGTTGTTGAGGTTAGTATTTTACGATGTCGATGTGTGCTTTCGAATGTCGTACTACATTCCTAATAGTTATTTGGCAGGATACATCCACGAAAACACTAGATTGTTCGAAAATGGACAAGGAATGTCAAAAGTACCTCAAGGCCTTGGAGAAACAATGGAAAGCTACTCAATTGAAGGGAAACAGGAGGTAGTTGAGATACTGGATGACCCAATTTCAGTTCCTGTACTTATTCTAGTTATATCGCACGTTCCAATGGCGTTACAAGGAGACCGATCCGGATTGGTGCGTACACGTTGAGTTTCGTGGAAACTATCATCACTATATAAAGCCCCTAAATCTCAACTAAACTAGGGTAAGGGGAAATAAACGGGATATAATCCAATGGTCTCAATTTCAAAACAAAGTGATAAGTACATGATGAAGTGGGTAAATCATCCACAAATAACACAGTCAAGCTTGTGGCGACTATGTATACTGCCTATGAAAGGGAATGACTAATGGAAGTCCCTAATCTGTCCTCAATGGTCGGATGACGAGGTAATCATCTTAATCTTTTCATTATTTACTTTTTTTTATATAGTCTTTATTAATATATATTTTAACCTCCACATATAGCTATGGATCTCTTGTTCATATTCTTACAAAACAAAATACCAAGTGAAAAGTCTCCAACCCAGGGTATTCATTCGTTCACGACAGCTGATCGAGTAGTTACTGTAAGTTATCGTCATTTAAGTATAATAGTTTATCTACGACATTTTTAATGTTCATCGTAACTAATTTTGTCGATAGAACTTCTTCCGTCGTCCACAAACACTACACTCTAGGTGGAAAAAATCAAAATGCACCACAACATATGACTAAAATAAAGCAAGCACAATACTGAAGTATGCTTAACGCAAACTGACTGACTAAAGTATTCCATAGTCCACGATTGATGCCAAATACATGCCTTACAACATATCTGATGTACATTGGATCCTGGTCAAGTTAGACATGGTGCGAGCAAGGTTAGCTATTTCCGATTCATACAAGAGAATATGTATTTTCTGGAGTTAGAGTATCATTTGGGGGTCATGCAAACGGTTGTACCCACATTACTTTACAGAGCAGTTGTGATGTTGGTTCGCCCTAAACTCCCACTGACTCCTTTGGAGGAGGAGCGAGTTGTGGATGCACTACATCAATCAGTTAGTGGAGATTTATGTATATTTTGTGCTAAGACTTTTGAGTATGTTGTAACTGGGTGTAATATGTCCACGTTGACCCAATCAAATATGGATTTCATCAGACGTCAGTTTGCTATACAAATATATATGAACAAAGCTATTTATTAGTACATTTGTTTATCTTCAATGGTGTTTATTTTTTATTTAATATTAATACTTCATTTGAGATAATTAAATATTACACCGTCACGTTAGTTTAATTACAGGATGTTACATCATAAATAACACAAATAAATTGGATTCATGTCGTTGTCAACTGTTGTCAGCATGTTACTCGATTGTGGCCACGCATACTGCACCTAGTACATTTCTGAATTTGAGTGACCTCACTTGCAGACGATAATCTTATCTCCTGGCGATGGCTAACTTGAGCAGCACGCATCGGTGGTAATATTTGGATGTCTTCGTAATCATCGCCCCGAGGCCATTCTGAAATAGGACCTATAGCCATTCTAAGATAGGACCTACAGGTAAAATGGGTTTTGCATATGATCCATAAACAACCTAAATGTTGTAACAAGGAGAACAAAGCATGTATGGGTCAATGTTCCAGTTACAGGCTGCTGCAATCGCATGGGAGCATGGAATGTCGTAATAATCGAAATCCTTGTACGTACAACTACACGCATTCAAGTCAACAACTCCATAAGGGTGATTATCAATAACTCCAAAAATGGGTTGATCAATTGGCCTTACAAAATGCCTTCTAGATTTATACTTTACCATCGCCTCCATAGAATCTAAAAGCATCGTTTGACGACTCGACGTGTAGGTTCTTTGACAATGAAACCAATTTTGCAAAATACCCCTTTTTTTCTATCATGAAATTTGGTTATTAGCAATGTTCTGGCATCCTTCAATACAACGTTCAAATTCTCAGTTTTATTAGTAGTCATCTTATCGATCCTTCATCTATATTGAAATACCCTAGCCCATTTTTCAAATCCAATTTCCTATAAGTATTGAGTCATTCCTCTGATTGGGATAATTTTGGCCCAATGTACATGAAAAGTAATCTAGCAAGGGTGATTTTGTAGCTAGGAAAAAATGGGGAGGGGAGCTTTTTTTCCATAAATACTTGAGTAGGTTTAGACTTATATGATAAATATAGAAATAGCAGAAGAAAATATCTTATCAATTGCCTCGCCAATGCTTGCTTTACGATCCGATACAATGAGAAGTTCAGATATAACCCCAACCGCCTCTTTAACCTGCTAAAAAAACCATGTCTATGCGTCTTCTGTTTCACCATCCACAACAGAAAATGAACCTAGATATATTTTACCGTTCCCATCCACCGAATTCGCACTCACATGACACCCTTAAACTTACCTTGTAAGTATGTCCCGTCAACAACCAAAACACGCCTTATGTAGTTCAAGAAGCCTCGTACTAACCGACTCAAAGCCATGAAGACGTACTTGAAGTAGCTATCATCTTGAAGCTTCAATTTGTAAACAATGTTAGGGTTTGTTATCTTCAAAGCATCCTCATAAGCATTTAACTGGCTAAAAAACTCCCCTAGCCTACGTCGAACCATTATTAACAACTCTTTTCTAGACCGTCAACCTTTCGTATGACTAATGTGATATCATATCCCTTCCACATATCCTACATGTCCTTTAGTCTATACATCCTACTAACGTTCATGAACTTGGACTTAATCAGATGACCAACTAACTTGTTTCTAGCTTGATGGTGGTCATGATCCATTAGTTGTTGTGAGCATGTATGGACATCATGATACCTTGTTATTTTGAACAACTTCGAATCCTTAAGCTTTCGAGCCCGAATCCTCTAATGACAGGCATCACGTCTACACTTAACAACCAGTAGTGATTTCGTGGATTTGTTAACCCTATGTTCAAAATTTCGAAGTATAGTGAATAGGGACAATGCGAATCAAAGTTCTTCCTTTGACAGATATACCTATCCTACCTTAATATCAATGTCCTCGCTCTCAAACATCTGACCTGACAATCATTGCCACTTCAGGGCAAGCACTCAGAGGTTCTGCATAAGTGTTTCCCAAGTATAGGCTGGTATCTTCACATTGATGGTTAGCACATTCACCCTTCAAACGCCTCTGTCATCCTCTTCCGTCAGATCATCAGACTCATCATCCAATTCCTCTGGTAATTCCAATTCATAGTCTGAATTGTCTTCAACTACGTTCTCCTCTTGGTTCACATTTTCTTCAACGACACCATGCTAAAAAATCCCTTCAACATGTACATTTTCAACTTCCATCTTATTCTTCTCACTTACATTATGTCTCAACCCCCCATTTGCACAAACATTATCCTCCTTACCATACATTTAGGATGATGGATCATTATCCTCGGGATTGTATGGATAAACAAAGAAACTGTCATTGTATAGGTTATAGGGGGCAACATTATTATTTAAAGGGTTATTAATGTAACATAACCTGATGGATAATTTTGTTCGAAAGAAGGTTATATAGGATAGTAAGGAGTGGACATTCTTAGGCTGAATTGTATGGAAAGTTTGGTTGGTATAAGTAGTTGGAGTTCTTTAAGTCACTATCGCCATACATAGGTTTGCACTTCGTTGATAAATAGATAAGGGGCTTACATGCATCCTCACTATTTAAAACTAACCAAAGTTCTTAATCATTTCGTACAAATACATACAAACCCTAGATCCAAAATTGTATAAACATCTTAGGGTGAGAACTATTGGGATTGGTGTCCTAATTCTCTCAGAGTCTTGTAGCTTGAAAACATTGTACACATTGTTATGAATAAAATAAGAGTTATTTTTCTTTTTGCATTTACTCATATCCAGTAAACAAAGTTTCATGGTTATTGTATGTAATTTTAAGCATGTATATGAGATATACAAGTGGATCATTCCTTAAGTAATAACCTAAAAAGTCTGTAGTATATGGATTAAGGAGGGATACCTTATCCTAGGGACACTACGAATATGGCTTGCTTTGTAGAGGTTTATAAGTATTATAAACTACTATAAATGTTTGATCCTGACCATTCATGTGAAGACATGCGAGCGGGGGTGTCCTATACAAAGAGTTTATATAAAATCGGATCACGAGATGATTCGTCTCATTATATAACGTCGTTGATACTTGAGACTTATATCTCACCTAAATGATCATAGGTGACATGACCTTAATCTTGAGTAGTTTGGGAACTCTTGCCTTTAAAAGCGGTCCTTTGATTAGTATGGGTGAGAATGGTCATATCGCCAACTCAACAAGCCTACCTTTTTGGGGATTTGTCTGATTTAGGAGCTAGAAACTCAGTTATACAAGATGGAATTCACTCATTCCCCGAAGCAGGGTAAGTAGATAGATTTCTCCCTTAAGGGCTGATTCCAGGTCTTGAACATAGTGGCCACATCCTCTTTTTGGAAGAGAGGACTCAATCATAGTAGAACTATGACTTATGTTCATTAGAGGAATTAGTGGCACTTAAGGAGTTAGATGTAACTACAGGGGCAAAACGGTAAATTGGCCCAATTGTACTTACGATTGATCTGTGAAGGGTTATCGCATTGTTGATTGGTTGATATGGACACAAAATATATCTGTAGTGAGAAAAGTGCAGCTGTCGGTCTTTAGTGGAGTGCCCTACAGTTAACGGATGGTGGATCCCGTAACTAAAGAGTCTAGTTAATTATTCACGTACCGTTGGAGCTTCAAGCTACAAGTCCATAAGGTCCCCTTGGTAGCTCAATAGATTGAAGTTGAGATTCAGTTCTTGGGGTTGATTTGAAATATTCAAATTGACAATAGAAAGTTCGATTATATATGATATAATCGATATGATGTATGAGATACATCAAGTGGAGGATTAATGTAAATATGATTTACATTAAGTACCATAAGAAAGAAAAAGAACTATGGTTTATATGTTTCATGAGATGAAATATTAAAACTCTAAGTTATAAATATCATATGGTAAGTTGGTTATCATATTTATTTATAATAATATTAATTATTTGATAATTATCTCTTTTTCTCCAATAACCGATTGAGTGGGATGTTATTGGTGGTTTATGGTAACCGTGAGATAAAAGAAAAAATGTTTTCCTAAAATTAGGAGTTACTAGATTCGGAAAGAAACTCACGGAAAAAGCTATCAGGTGAAAGTGTTTCACTAAATGATAGCTAGTAGAGAGACTAAACGATCGTGGAGTTTAACTATACGATAGTTCACTCAGCTGATCGTAGCTAAACGATCGCGTGGCATTGTCTATACGATAGGCTGCCATCTTCTACATGATTGAGCACATCGTCTATATGATAGACAACTCTTATATCCCACTTGCTCAATCATCTACACGATTTTTGTTCTCCAGTCTCTTCCTTTAACTAAGATCATACAGAGCCCACAACTCATGGATTCTCACACTGAGAATATCAAGGTAACTATTGTGGTGGTGTCCTCACTCAACTCGATTGATTTCGAGGTTCTAGAGGCCATTTGTTGGGTTCGTGATCATTGTGTTCATGCTGTGCACCGATCATGTTGTTCGAGGACTGTGTATTGCTGTCTTGAATGCTTGGAGATTGATCGAGGGAGTTGTGAAGAATGTTTCTTCAAAGGTATGTATATTCTATCCCTTGACACTCTCTTAAAGCATGTTGTAATTTCTTGTTGTGCATGACCTGTTAGTTTTTGTTGTTGTACTATAATTGATTATGTTCAATTTCGAATGGAATTTGGAATGATCCTTCTGCTACTCATGGAAATCCTCATGTCTGATTTCCTTCAAGAACATGGTTGTTTGGGTTAATCCCACTTAGATTATACGACTCCAACAAAAAGTCCTGAAGGCAAATGTCACCTCTTACGTCCAAACCCCCTAGATTACCGTCTGCATATACTCGTTCATCCTCATTCCAAATACCACAGTAGCAAACCAACACATGAGGCATTCTACATGTCACACCCCCTCCCAGATTACCCCTTTTAACTTGAAAGGGAATATGACTGCAGCAGTTACCAACCCTTTTGCTGGCACTTACTGCCTAATATACGTTCCTAACCTGTCTAGAAACCTTGATATGCATATACAACATTTAACCATCAACATTTACATACACAGAACCATTAGAGCATTCACATTCATAACCACATGGTTTCATAACATTTAACATACAACTAACACATATGTACAGAACTAGATGCAGTGGGTCCCAAAACATAGTTACTAGTCCCTGAAAACCCTCACTTAACATGTGTACAGTATATACAGATATCTACCTAGGTTCTTCTCTTCTAAGTTATGTCCTCGGGTGGCAGAGCAGCAGCAGAATAAACTTCTAGGAACTTGACCACTACTTGGAGGTGGAAAAACATTTAGAAATAGAGTGAGCTAATTGCCTAGTGAGTGACTTAAATAAAACTGAAGATCTCATGCTTAAAACATTAACATAAACATTTAAGGTTTAAGCTAGAAAACATATCAAGCAACTTTTCATAAATCATAAAGCATAAAACATAACATCATTTCCCTTTTTAGAACTAACTGAACTTTAGTTGAGAATGAACATCCATCGCTCTAATTCCCAATGTCAAGCCATGGCCATAAGAGATCCCTACTTCGATCTCTTCATACTGAACTGTGGCCAGGAGAGACCCCTACGTCGATCTCTTTATTGAACTATCTACGTGCACGTGGTGTTTAATAAGTACTATCAACACCTTAGGTACATTTACTCAGATACCTTCCTTACCTTTAGTATCCGGTTCACTTAAGCTATCGAGTTCTCAAAGAGCATTAATAAAAATAGTTTCCAAATATAGCATAGAAATTTCTTTAGGATACCTTCTCCACCGTCAGTATCCTTTTTCATTGTGTTTAGAAATACCAACGCATATACTTCGACAACCTTAGGTATTTAAAACATAGTACATCAAGTTTCATTAATTCTTAGTTTTAACCCTAACGCATGCTTGCATTTTTACAAGCTAGTTCAACATGATTGAAGCTAACTTGTTTTACAAAGTATGAAGCATGCATTAGACATGGAAAACTCATACATTAGTAAACATCAAGTGTTGGTCATGCTTTCAATCATAGAAATAGGTTGCTTGAAATCACATAAAAGGTTAGCATGACAATAACGTTGCAAAACATAAACTTTATCATTTAGAAACATTAATCACTCACACTTGTCCCAACCCTTAATGGTTTATAGGCTTCTTCTAGCTCTTCTCGGCCTCAAATTTTTAGTTCCAAACTTGATCTCTACAGCTTGTTATCTTTCGAACATCATACCTTATCCAGATTACTCGAAATCCAGACCAATCGCTTTTTCCTACAATTTCACCTCAAAATTTCAGCTCAAAATTCCTCGTGGTTTGGTCAGGAGCTTCTGATCTTTGAGCTTTTCTCAAGCAGCTGCCTGCTTGTTCAATAATTTCCAGATTCAACTTCCAAAGCAAATAACTCGAATTCCATACTTTATCTTAAGAAATTTCCTTCAACAAACTTGTTTAGAATTAAGTTAACAATACCTGAAAATTTCAGCTCAAAATTCCTCGTGGTTTGGTCAGGAGCTTTTGATCTTTGAGCTGCTTGCTTATCTTTCCCAAGCAGCTGCCTACTTGCAACAATTTTCAGATTCAACTTCTAGAGTAAATAACTTGAATTCCAAACTTCATCTTAAGAAATTTCCTTCTACAAAGTTGTTTAGAATTGAGCAAACAACCCTACCTTAAAATTTCAGCTTGAAATTCTTCATGATTTGGTCTAGAGCTTCAAATCTTCATCGTTGGCCCCGATGCACCCGAGACTGGACCTTCTGGCAAATTCTTCACTCTCCGACCCTCTTCTTTGAAGATCTCTCTCTGATTGCCCAACCTCTGAAACTAGACTTCCTCATCTTTCCAATGACACTGAAATCTCTCAAGTGTCCAAAATGAGCCTCAGAATATTCCCCCTTCCTTTTATACCACCAGCTACCCTTACTGCATGAAATCTTAAGTTGCCACTTCACCCCCTAATGGGTTTTAAGACACAAGATTAAGCTAGTTGTTAGGTTAAACGGTGCTTAAGGCACTAATTCAACCTTAACTCCCTCATTAACGCTTTACTTCAGCTTGTCACGCCTAGCCGCACCATCACCATTGCTAACGCCCAACTCATCACCTAAAGCATGTCACACGAAAAACACTTAAGACAATTTTGGCCTGCCTAAATTTTCTAACACCAAACTCATCACCTAAGCCTTCTTTCACGCCAAGGATTCCTTCAAGCTTCCATACTCACCCAAAATTTCTACTCCTCTAACCACACACACTTCACCCGAGGCCTAACATAACTCAAGTTTCCTTCTTCACATTCTTCCTTGTTTTCCTACATTATGCCATACTTTCATCTATCACTTAGCATTATAATCACATGGCTATCATACTTAGGTAGGGAAAATAGGGTTCGGAGTTTACATTGTAAATGAAGATAAAACTTACTTGCCGAAAGAAAATGTATAAATAAATATTTAAAAAAAAATCTTAGAAGAAAGTTGACTTAAGTTGACCAAGTCAACTTTACAAGAGAGTTAACTTGGTCAACTTTATGAGAAAGTTGCCTTAACCCACTTTACAAGAAAGTTGCCTTAGATAACTTTATGAGAAAGTTGACTTGATCAACTTTACGAGACAGATTGATTGGTTCAACTTCACAAAAGTGAATAAATGAGTTGTTTCGTAAAGTTGAACCAACTAAACTTTTACATAAAATTGGAAATCTTTACGAAAAAAACAATTTCATGAGACATCTACTTTGAACTTTACAAAACAAACCACAAAACGGCAACAACTTTTCCATGTTCAACAATGTTCCAATACTTTTCATTTTTCAATTCTATCAACATTTTCTATTAAAACGTAAAAAATCTCCTTTATGATGTAAATAAGTGAGAGAAGTAAGATTTTCATTAGTTACTGAAAGCTTTCTTTAAAAAGTATTTTTTTTTTATCTATTTTGTCTGACTTTCTAAAAAAAAAAAAAAAGATTATTTTTCGACATACCCAACTCTTTTGGAACTCTATAAGAGAAAAGTAATTGTTCGGATTATTCCTCTAAAGTTGAGACTCTCGTGTAAAACATTTTTATATTGAAAACAAAATGTAAAATTGAAAATTGAAGTTTCTAATTTAAGATATGTTAGGTACGTTCGGTAAGTTCGATAAGTTTGGTGATTTCATATTCAAGGCAATAACCATTTGTTGAGAGACAAGGTAGATTTCTCCATTTCAAGATTTCAAGTCTGAAAAGTTGGAAAAAATATTAAAAAGAAATGAAGTTACTTTTGAACGGAAAAAATATTTTTGGGTCCAAACGGACAATTTCCCTAAAAAGATTTGGATGTAATGTTTCTCATGCTCCAAAAACATCAATAAGTAACCCTGTATTTTAAGATCCTCAAGTTAACGATCAAAGCCATAATTATTAAGATTATATATTTTACGTAAGGTATTGTACATGATTTGCAAGAGTATGTTTACATAATTTACATAGAGAAATGATATATACAGAAACTGATATACAATTGGGGGGTCGCTTCTGGACTACCAAAACGGGCACCACCTGCGCGAAGAACAGTTGCAGTTAGATGTCAAAGTACTAGATAACAATGACTAGAATACGATTTACAACAAATACATACGCCACCGCCCACCAGTTGTACACGGCGATGGCATTATAGTAAAAGATGTACAAGATAGTAAATTTGTACCCCAGGCAATCATTATTGTCATAACAGTTGGTTTTCCAAATAAAAGGATGAAGGGAGGCAGGAAAAGGAATGAACTTTACCCGACGTAATTTTGACATAGGTTTTCGTGTGACATAGCTTGACCGATCAACTTCTCAACTTGAAGCTTAACAGAGAGACCATGATCAACTTCACGGGAATCCCCAGATATTAACGTGCTATGGTCTACTGCATGCTGAACCGAAGCAGTTGACATAGAAGAACAAGTGGGGAAATCCCGTCCGGTCAGTTTATTACTCATTCGAGCCATCACAACAACAGCACGCTCATTCAAGACCTCGTTGGCATCACCAAGTTGATTAACAGCCTACAGAATGTGAAGGATCAGGAATCATCCTAAGAAAACTTAAGAATGTTGATGTCTCAACTTTTTACCTGAAGAAGTTCTCTTTCACGAGCACCTCTTTGAGGTTGAAGAAGTTCACGACTTTGAGCAGAATCTTCAGCATTCACGACAGTAGGGGCATGAGTGCTTGCAAACATCGACATTTGTGGGACTTCATTGAAGTTGAAAAGACGCCAATTTATGAGAGGGTCGTGAACAAAAGCCTGAGAACAATATACGTCAAGGGCCAATACCTCTACTTCTATCATCATGTATTGAAACAGAGAGTGGGAGAGAGAACAGTAAATCAAAGTATGTGTGCTCCATCAATGAAAGTTTTGATGGAGAAAATTTCACACAGAACTATTTCATTCAAGAATTTGAAGGAAAGAAACTTTGATGCAGCATAATTAGTTATATACTTGTAGACTTGTAGTCTTATAATTCCTAGTTTTTGCATGTTCTGTATTAGTTAGGGAGGAAGACCAATACTGATTGAATTAGTCCTCTCTTAGCGTTTTAATTTACTATACGTTCCCTTCCAAATCAGTACTGAAGTCCAAGATCGTGGAGAAAAGATGAGTGACTTCATTTGGGCCGGAGAAAAAAGGGTTTGGAGGAATCACATCAGCAAAATGCCCCCGATCACCCAAAAAAAAAAAAAAGAGAGAGAGAGAGAGAAGAAAAGAAAAGAAAAAAAAAAAGCAAAAAAAACGCGTCCAAGCTCAACATATCAAAATACTCAAACCTAACTAAAGCAAGTGCTGAACACAACCGTTGATATAACTTCATTCAGTCATAAATGCACCCACATCCAGCTATACACCATGATCCGAAAAGAAAACTGAACAAATAAAAAACTATTTCATCACCAGGTTCACTATAGTAAAACTCACAATGAAGTTAAATCATCAAGTGAGTGGGAGTACAATAGTAAAAGACAGTTTATTTTTCTAATCAGTTCTCATACTTATAGTCTGGACAAGGGAGGTTGGGTTAGGCCTAAAAGCTTCCAGCCCTTGGGGGTTTGTGGAATAAGATCTGTGAGCGGTTTTGGCAATCAATGTTAGCAGACTTTAAACAGTTGATAAGCTTTTGGGAATGAACAGTAAGCATCTCCAAGACTTCCCTTCTGGTCCTTCATCTTACAATCAGAGGATATTCTTGGTAAAAGTCTCCAAAATAATCTAGCAAAAGGTGTGGCCAAAGTTCATTCCTTTGTTTTTTGGGTGGGATTTGGAGATGGGGCGCATAAAAAATGCAACAGGGATGGATATCATACAGAGAAGCATGCAGTAGTCTGTTTTCATAACTATGCCTCATTATTTACAAAGTACGCATAATAATAATAGTCAAGTTTTCAAGACTGTACCTCCATCATAGCCATAACACTATCCTTGTTCGATCGAAGAACCTGCATCACATTTTCACAGGTGGAACGGAAGTTTCCCTCAATACCACTAACCTCCATAGCTTTGACAAGCATTCTAGTCAGTCGGAAGGGCACCTTAATCAAGAAACAAGAGATTAAAAACAGAAAATCGTGGAAATAAAAACTAAACATAAGAAACTAAAAGTTCGGAAAAACCTTCTCGGGAAACTTCTCTCTGTTCATTGAAGCTTCAAAGCAATCTCCAAAATCAATATGCAAAATCTTACCACTGTAAGAGCCTCAAAAGCCAAGGAAAATGAGGATATGTTTAAGCAAGAAATCGGTATGCATACTTGTAATATAAAAACTTACGTATAACGATGAAGCATAAGGTTACTTGGGTGTCGATCACCCAAACCAAGAAGATAACCAACCTGAAAAAATTAATAACCATGAGATTAAAGAACAAATTAAAAAAGAAAAGCAAGAAATAAAGACAAACGGCCATAGCAAGCAAGCCAAAGGTTAAGTAAGCAAGTCAGATGTAACTAGAAATTGAATCAGTGCCACCACTTTGTTCGTATAATAGTTCTAAGTGTAATTTCATATTTATTTATTTTATGTTCCTCTTATTTTATTAGTATATTTTTTTCTCGTACGAGAATTATAACAAAAGGGAGTCATCACTAGGGAAGATACAAAAGGGACGTAAGTATCAACTTTTCCCCAAAAGCACAGAACAAAAGTTATTGTTGGTGGAAGCAAGTAAATATCAACTAGCCTTGACAAGGAGTACTGAATGGCAAGAACTCATTTGGGTGTGAAAGGACCATAAGAAACGAATAAACAAAAGAATGAAATATCATTTCCGTCTTTGTTCTTCGGGATCCATTCTACTTTAGACCCTATACTTTCAATTGTCCAATTTTAGTCTCTACACTTTCAATAAATATTAAAATCAGTCCATATACTCTTAATAAATCTTAAATCTAGTTCTCAAAGTTAATTTTTATTGAATGGTTGAATAATAATAATTTTCCATGCAATAAAAGACAATGTGAATATTTTTTTCAAAATTTATAAAAGGAATGCTAATAGTGACTATTTTTTTTTCTTTTGAAAAAATCAATAATAAACTACCTGCATAAAGTAGAAAGTATAGACTAAAATTGGACATTTAGAAGTACAAGAACCAAAATGAAACAAAAACCAAAACACCGAGAACCAAATTATATTTTAACCACAGATAGATAAACAAGTACCAATTAACATACCATACTCATGACTGCCAAACTTCGGGTATAATTGGTCCTCCTCTCTAACCATACCTCAGACGTGCGACTTTTCAACCATAGAACCTACAAGAGGATAATATACCCTGAGATCGTATCTTCAAATAAAATTCAAGCAAAGTTTAACAGTAACATTATATGAAGTACCCTTGCAAGGTCATTTCCTTCGGTATTGAATAGCGCATACTCAAACACTTCCACTTTAGCTATGAGCGGTAAGTGATCGTAATCGGGGGCAAAACTAAGCATGTATTTGTGCTCTTGGTTCAACGTAATCTGGAACCACGAAGCGATATCAATACTCCCAAGTAATGAATAAAAATAAACCCCACAGCCTCATGCTAAAATCAAATGAATTCCAAATTTTAGGGATGCTTCCATTAAATGTTAACTGACCTTCCTGGCATCTCTATACTCACGAATAAGATGATGCAGGGTGTCACAATGTGGGACCCAACCAATCAATCCACTATTTGGGGATAGTGGAATAACATCATACCGTTGAATGGAAAGATCCTTTTCAGCAGTTTTTCTTGAATTGTCCAGCAATGTATTAACCAAACCAAACAGCTGGACAAAGCCAGAATGTCAGATTAGTACGGGGTAACTAAAATAAGTGAACTTTCAATGCAAAAAGTAAAAGCTGAAGTCTTGGAAACTAGCAATCGTGCTAACTTTTTAGAGCACAATACCTGCATGACACGTTCATCTTGCCGTAAGTCTTCATGCCCCTTCAGTAAGAATGCATAATCCTCACCATCACTCCCATGAATTGTCAACTTTCGGGGCCGCTGTTTTGATGTTATCACAACAAGCTGTGTTGCAAATGATGCAATTGTCACGACCGGTGACTCTAGAACATAGAAATTAGATGTGTAAGAAACACTTGTGCTATGTCCATATTCCTTGGAAAAACACATGCTAAAAAACCATATGCTAATGTACCTGCACGATAAGTACCAGGAACGGCAAGCTCCAGATTACGACATTCAAGTAACTCTGGTGAAACAGACTACAATACATTTGTAATGACAAGATCAATACCACTTACATAGTTGCATGATAAGATATAAATTTAAAGAACTTCGTTTCAAAAAGGTAAACTAACCTGAAGATCCAGGGTTGTTAGGCTCTGAAGTTGCTTGTCTATTCGTCTAAATACGTGGTAATACAGATCCCAAGCCTGACCACATAATTATTATTGCTGTTAAGTCAGATGCAAAAGCAAAGCCATGCACGTAGATATAAACTACAGATATTCATTAACCTGTGGAGACCATCCCCAATTAGACAAGGATTTGGGAGAATTTTTTTCCTGTTGGGTAAATGGGAACAGGGATTATATTTCCCATCCCCACCCCCAATTAATTAATTAATTACATTATATTATATCAAAATATATATTATATTACGTTGAAGACTAGAATATGTTATTGTAGTATTTAAACTTTAATTATGGACACTGAAGATTTTATAATTATCTTTACACATTTAATATTATTGTTTTTAGTAAGAAATTTTATGACATTATATTTAAACAAAAATTGTTTTGGAAGTGACCCATTTAATGCAAAAAATATCGAAGATTTTATTTCGTTGAGAATAAATTTAACAATTGATTTAAAAAAAACACACGCAGATACTCAAATGGGGAATTTTGCAGGGATGGGGATTGACATAGGGGTTGGGGGCGTATACAGGAAAGCCTTCCTTGTCGATGTCTCATGAACATCTCTAACAGAAACTAAAAAAACCACTAAACTATCACAAACAAAAAGCTTGTGAATGTACACAAATGCACAAAGCCCGTTTTCTTACATAAATATTTTTAATGGAGAAAGAATGGGAAACAGATAACAGACCTGAGTAAGTTCAGCATCTTTCCCCGTTTTCTTATATTTCATGCAACATTCATAGGCCTCGAGCAACTCGCGGCGATATGCCTGAGAAAAAATAGTTATAATTTGACTACAAGAAATATGAAAATCTAAAATCTTATCAATGATAAGAAATCGTTAGAAAAAACTTACACTATTAGACAGAGAAAGTTATTTAGAACACATGAAATAAACTATTTAATCGGTAAAAGGTACCAATATCTTTTAAACTAAAAGGTTTAGGTCATGCGAAAAGTTTTAAGCAGTTAACTGGGGAAAAAAAAAAAAAAGCGACATCACAACCAAAAATTGAATTGATAAGTTTTGTAACATTATAGTAGAGAGAAGAAAATTAATGATACAACCTCAATGAATGCCCTTTCCTTTATAGTTGTGTTATTCTTCATAGCCCCATCTTCAAGCATTTCATGCAAGGGCTCCAGAACCTTGAGCATCCCCTCAATGTTATGTTCACCAAAGTACAAACGACTAGCTTCCTCTAGAGCCTCATGCCATGTTTCATGCCAAAGTATGGCAACTCGAATCAATTCTTTAGATACAAGTTGAGCCTACAGGTAAGAATATGTATAGATTACTGGTTAAACAAGGGCCAAAAGTACAAAATTGTAAAATCTATTTTACACTGAAAGAACCTGATCAACAAGAACACCACTATGTTGTCGAACTTTGTCAACAACTTCTTGAGCTGCAGCTCGGCGCAAATTGCTAATTGATTTACATGCTACAAGGAGAGGGTACATGAGTGCCTGTTAAAATAAACAAAATCATGTAACTGCCAACTTAAAAAAAAAGTCATCCCCCTCAACACCTTTCCATAGAAAATTTTTAATCAACCTTGTTTTTTATTATTATTTTTGTTTTTTTATAATTTTTACCAACCAGAGGATTATGACAAAGAAATGACACGTTACAATTTAACTAAATCAAGGAACACTTAGATCCAGTAAGCTTAAGACTAGGCACCTCTTCAAACACAAGCAACAAGAGTAGTTCTATATCAACATTCATTGGAACGATGGCCAATGAAATAACACCAACAAAATTTGATGTTGCTACTCAGTATGTGCTTTTTTTTAATTTTTTTTCTAAAGACAACCCGCCTAACCCTACAACATTTAGGTGTCAAGAAAACTCATAATATTAAATCCTAGGTAGGTGATCACCATGGATTGAACCCCATGACCTCTTTAGCCCTTTATCAAGGGAATGTTCTCTTATTTACCATCATGAACCCATGATGGTTGCTCCAGTATGTGCATTGATTTTCGTTTTGTAGGAATTTTGAGCCTGGTAAGTTCCAATGCCTCTTGGATTAAGAATTTTTAGCAATTCCATCTGGAATTCTGTAAGGTTCTACTTTCCTTGATATTAATATGAAAAACGGAAAGGAAAGCCGTAAGGCAATTACAAACTCTTCCCAGCCCATTCAAGAGGGCTGGTAAGCTCTCCTCCTGACAATGGCTTTTCTCACAAGAAAATCCGTACCACTCTAGGTCTCACTATGCATTTTTTTTTTTTTTTTTTGGGTTTGAAACTCTAGAGGCAAGTTATGCCGTGCCATTACTTCTTTTTGGTATAAGACACAATTCATTGATATGTAAAAGGGGGAAACCCCAAGCAAATAACAACAGAGACTTGCCAAATTACTGAATAAAAAGGATAAACTGAAATGAGTGAAAGGGTGCTTTAGTTTACACCAAGAAAAAGTCGTGGATAGAACAAGCTCCAAGAACCGAAAACTAGAAGAAAAAGTATCAATAAATAGTCCTTTGTTGCATTCACCCATAAGCACCAAAAGAATGCACAAAAGAAGGCCAACCAAATCGTCTTCTTAGTACCACCAAAAGGATGACCCACAAATAATGAAGCCAAAACATCATAGATATTATTAGGACAAGTAAAAGACCAACCAATGCAGGCAAAATAAGATCCCAGAAGCTGGTAGCAAAAGAACAATGGAAAAATAGACGGCCCAATGATTCATCATGCTTGCCACACATATGACACCAAGAGGGAGAAAGAGACATTCCCTTACTTTAGCTCGGGACGTACTGGAAAAAATGATTCAATTATGTAATGATAAAACTAAAAAATATTATTTACCAAAAACATATGATCCATTGTTAAGCGGACCTTACTGCAGACGAATTCATTTTGTTTTTTCATTCTCAATGATAAATGAAACATCTAGAAAAAAATTATAGTGAAGACGTTTGGACAAATAAGATTCATGCTATCTTAAGGTATACGGTGCTGCAAACAGTCAGTAATATTAATGACATCCAACTGAGTTCCCAAAGAAAGATTTTAATTATTTTGGGATATCCATCTTTCCAAATCACTGAATAAAAACCAGTCAAATCAGGATTCATGTCACCAACCAAGTCATCCATAAAAGATTTAATAATAAAACCCATGGAAGGATCAACCGGCCACAACCAAGTATCAGGAGAGGAACGCAAACGGATAGAGACCAGATAAAGGGATAATGAAGCCCATTCAGCAATCTCCAACTCAGTAAGATTACGACGTAAGTTCAAGTTCCATGCAGATGTAGAAGGAATCGAAGCATTAGCAACAGTAACCTCAAGCTACTGTACAAGACGAAAAAGTCTCGGATAAGCGTTGGCAAGAACAACAAAAGTTTCAGCAGTAGAGAACAACAAAGTGCCATCAGCAAACTATAAATGGTTCAAAGAAAAAGTCGATTGACCAATAGATGAGCATCAGTAAGACCCAACGTGGAGTTAAGATCAAGAAGACGACTCAAACAATCAACAACTAAAATAAATAAGGGAGAGGGAGGGTCTCCCTGTCTAATGCTGCGTGAGGGAATAATCTTGCCATGAGAGCGACCATTAATAATGATGGAATAATTCACACTAGTGATGCAACCTCTGATCCAAGTGCGCCAATGACAACCAAAACCTTTAATCTGGAGAATGGAGTCAAGAAAGTCCCAATCAACCGTATGAAAGGCCTTCTTAAGGTCAATTTTAAGACAACTCCTAGTTTTTTACTAAAAGTCCAATTATCAATGAGTTCATTAGCCATCAAGGAAGCATCAAGAATCGATCTGTTAGCCACAAAAGCAAGCTGATTGATAGCAAGGGTGAAAGAAAGAACATTCTTCAGATGACTCGATTAAACTAATCTTGTAAGCACATGGAATGAGACTAATCAAATGATAATCAGAAACAAATTTAGAGTTAACTTTCTTAGGAATCAAGCAGATATAAGTCTCATTCATCTTAACATTAATGACCCCAGATGTGTAAAAATCATTAATAAGGAACATCATATCAAGTTTAAGAGTAGTCCAGAAAACTTGAAAACTCGACTGTAAAACCATCAGGGCCAGGGGATTTACTAGTGCCAAGGGAGGAGACAGCAGAAAAAACCTCATCTTTAGTAATGAGGCATTCCAAATCCATGGCTTGAGAGGAAGAAATAGGATTCCAATCAAGATTAGTTGGAAGAAAGCGCTGACCACCAATTTTTGGGAAGAGATGAATAAAACGTCAAGAATTTAGTCTCAATATCATAAGAAGTCAAAATACTAGTGCATCCATAGATAGAATTTCAGTAATGGAGGATTTACGACTGCGGACAGCAACAATTCTACAGACAAACTGGGTGTTTTCATCACCTTCAAGAAGCCATTTAAGCTTATAACACTGCTGTCAATGGATGTGATCTTGAACAGGCAAGTTTTCGATCTGTTCCCCAAGTAAGCAACATCTATTAAGGTGTCTTTATCTTTCAGATCATCTAAAGCTTTTAACTGTGACACAAGTGAAGGAAGCTTTGTAACCTCGCTGCACCGAGAGTTATTCCATTCACGAATAATTGTTTTCAAACCCTGTAGCTTCAACATAAAACCATGGCTAGGCCAATCAGTAATAGGGTGGTGATTCCGCCAATCCTCCACCAAGGGAGGGAAAGAAGGAATCTGAAGCCATGAGCCATGAATTCTCAAATCTAATGGGGCAAGGACCCCAATCAATATTTCCTGAAGATGAGACCAATGGGAAGTAGACAAATGTGATTCGATCCAAGCGCTTGAGAGTAACTAATCCAAATTTACGAAGAAAATTATCTGTAAGTAAAAATCAATCAAGAGACAAATATTATATAGGATCAGTGCTAGACCAAGTAAAGCAACCATTCGTCAACTGAATATTCCGTAATTGATAGACAGATATCCATTGATTGAAAGCACGCAAACTAGAGGATATTGTTCTGTCATATGATTTCACCCAAGACCATCTAGTGACGTTGAAGTCACCACCAATAACCCAATTTTCATCTCCCAGTCCAGCTAAATAATTGAGCTCTTGCAAAAAACCAGCTCTAAAAGCATTACCTAATGGGCCATAGATTGCTGTAAGCCATAAAGAGAATCCATTTTTCAATGATACATGAATTGAAACAGAAAAGTGGCTCTGGATAACCTCGAGGATAGAGAAATCAGGCACACTCCAAAGAATAAGAATACCAATGATGTATCAATGGAATCTAAGGCAGTCCAACCAATGTAGGAAGAGCTCCAAATAGATTTAATCAAAAAGGAATCAACTGATGACAGCTTTGTTTCTTGTAGGAGAACAATACCAGGGTTATGCTACTAAATAAGCTTCTTAACCAAACAAAGCTTCCTCCAAAAATTAAGACCTCGGACATTCCAAATGAGGAATTTCATTGGTTGTCGGACGTGCCCTCCCTAATAGCCAAGGATGCAGATTTATCATAATGGATCGAGGAGAAAAGGCCTTGTAATTCTCGTTGAAGCTTGGGTTTTTTGCTAGTAGTATTTATGCTTTTTTTGGTTTTGGAAGTAGGAGGGATAGTTGGAACAGCCATAACACAAACCATGGAAGGACAATAGAGATGCCAATTCATGAAGACTGATGAGATGATGGCTGCAGTTGGTTAATTGGGTGGAGGGCATTAATTGGGGTGTGTGTGTCTTGGTCAATAGGAAAATCAGATGGGGTCCAGATTGGGGCTTAAGTCTGGTGGGGAAAGGGGGGGAAGAGTATGTATTGGCAAATGGTGAATTTCATCCGGCTGGTCACCAAAGATGGTCATATCAAGGGGGTGAGTGGTGAATTTTGTTTCTTTGGTGGGGCTAGAAAGATAACCCTCTATTATGAGAACTGGCAGAGGGAAGATTTGGTTTGTTGGCTGATCCCCACCCCCCAAAAAAGCATAACTAACTCTCTCCCTCAATAATGACTCGGCTTGCCCCTCCTATATTGTTGTATACTCGAGGGCCTAATAGACTCATCTAGTAGGGCGCCTTATCTTGCACTCATTCTCTTTTTTCACCCTTGTATAGTCCCTAAAATCTAAATGAACGAGTTATTCAGGATGCCTACTCAATTAACTATTATTATCAACTGAAATAAATAAAAGATGTAAATTCCAATGTCGAACACAGCTTGAACCTTCATTAATTCAAACTTATGTCAAGAGAAGGAAAATCTGATGGGCGGCAAAAGAAAACTCAATGTACATACCCCATCCTAAAAATAATGCAAAAGGATAATATAGGAAACAAACCTGAGGATGGCTTTGCCCAATTCGAACCAATAGTGACTGTATGAGTTCTCTTACTGCATGGTTATTTGAATGTATCCTTGCAATTATCTGAGGTAAGACTACCAGCCATGTGTTGATATTTACATGAGCAAATCCTTTTTGTAGTGCCATTTGGACATCTGCAGTGGCTCCATGGTTGAACCATAAAGTGAGAAGACGGAGGATATCCTGAAGTAGATAGAGAGACAGAGTATTGTGAGTTGGAGAAAAGAATCAAATAAACCAGTAAAAAGAGCTTGATCAAGAAAATGTGAAAGGCAAGAAGGATAGATAGTTCCTTTGAACAAAGTATATGATAAAATAAAGCTTGAATAAAGAACTTTGTGATTCAAGATATTTAAATAATTCAACCGATATTTATACTTCAACGTCAACTTAAGCTAAAATGTGCACGCCTGCATATTTTTTTTCTCAACAGAATGGGCCAATACTATAATGTCAATTGAAGAATCAGACAGCTCTTACCAATTGACATTCAGATAATTCTTAGGCCAATGATTTGAAAACGGAATGAAACCAGATACAGTTGACTAACCGAGTTATCTTATCTACATATCAAAAATAAATCTAAAAGACATTATTCATCAGAGAAGTATTCTTTTCTATTCTTTTTTTTTTTTATTTTTTTAAATAAAAAATTGATTAAAGGTCCAATAGAAAACTTTCTAGTTCCTAAACATGACAACAGCAGCATCTGAATGAGATCTCATGGGAAGGCCTAGAAATTTGAAATTCATTTAAAATCTGCAGATGGAACTCTGTATACCTGTAAACTGTCATCTACACCTTTAGAATTCGCAGCACATGCTATAGAGTGAAAATATCCTGTTACTGCAGCAACAACAAACTGTGCTGCAACATCAGGGAAACCTCTCATTGTATAATGAGACATCACAGCAGTATTAAACAGCGCCCACATGTGCCATGCCTTGGCCCAAGTATTTGCACACTGGGTGGCATTCCGGAATGCAGTCAGAATTTCTACAACAAAAATCACCCGCAACAAAACTCAGCAATAGATATAAAACCAAAGGTTAAATTAATGAAGGTAATAATACCTTGTATAGAATCATCATCTAATCCAGGAGACAGGGCCCATTGCCAGGTTCCAAGTTCAAGGCATACACGAGCAAGCAGTGGCACAGTTGAACTTCTACCACTTGACAAGCTACTGGGCTTGACAGGTTGAATAATAGGTGAAGATGAAAGCTCCCTAGACAAAACCTAAAGGAGACAAGTCGCAATTCAACCATGTAGGCAGATAAATATTGAAGTAAATCATACGGAACACAGTGAGAAGTAGCTTTACTGGAGGAGAAAACCTTACTTGTAACCTAGCAAATGCTTCCTTGCGTTTAATATCCTCCCCAAGTGACCATTGGTATTTCAAGTATGCCAACATTACTTGAGGTGGCCCTGAATACCATCCATTTTCTGAAGTTTCAGGATCGTACTGTGCAAAATCATGAGTAATATTGTTAGAAGATAATTGTAAAACTAGGAGCAGCAGCAACCTAAAAGTTCTTACACATATACAATAAATATGAAACACTGACCTGTAAGAGCTTAACAAGAGTAGATCTTGCCTGGCTAACTCTCCCACTTTTCCGACAAAGAGAAGCAAACTTTAGCCATGTGTCAATATCTTCTGTTGGAGGTAGCACAAGGGCTCTAACAGCCAATACTGCTTGCCAGACCTACCAAAATTGATAGTAATAGTAAGGAAGGTAACATCTAAAATCAATATTTTGAAAATAAAAAATTGAGAGAATATCAAGAGAAGATTAAACTTTTCACTTAAGCTTTTGCCATTTGGAGCTAGTGCAACTTAATATTAAGGGAGAAAATAATCAACGTTCAAACCTACACAATAATATTCCTTACTAATACTTAATAGTTCACTCATAGGCCCTAGACTAATTTTTTTTTTAAATGGAAACGAGACTCTTCATTAATAAAATGAAATGAGACTAATGCTCAAAGTACAAGAGAATTATACAAAGAGCAAAAGGGCCTAAAGATAAAAAACAAGGTAAACTCAGCCACACAAAAGAGTAACAAGCAAACAGCTCCAACATAAACCCTAGACAAAACAGAACGAATAATTACAGAAAAAAACTCAAAACTAAATTAACTATAGGAGATCTGATCCGAGAAGCAATCCAAATTGCCTTATCTACTGAACGATCAGAACAAGATAGGATAACAACGCTTCCCTTGTGGTCTGAAACAGCAATAGTGTCAACAACCAAAATAGAACAATTAACAATTATCCTCTGTGGAGGATCAGAGTAAAAATGCTCCAACTAATTAGCATCCCCAAAGTATCAACTTCCACAACAACATCTTGTTCAGCTACTTTCCCAAAATAAACTGTCTTCAAACAAATAGATTCAAAAGTGCATGGTCATCCAAAAACTAATCCACATTCTTCAACTATGGACTTCAGATGTGGTGGAATTTCAGAATGATGCAAAGGAGAAAGACATGAAGTACCCGCCACTTTTAAATTCAATTCTCTTCCTCGTGAAACAAAGCGTTCAAATCTTCTCCCAAGTTATCGTAATGCGCTGGTGTTTCTTGGTCAAATTTATCCTCAAAGCAAACTGTATCCTCACTGCTTATACTAAATGGAGAATCACTGGCATAATCAGAACTCCTTTTCTGGTGCAAAGTCAAAGGAGTGCAAAGGGTACCTCTTGGAAATTGAACCTCTGAATTAGGATTAAAAGTAGAGTAATTAAATTTCTAGGCTGAAGCTAAGATAGAAACCGACTTCTTGGCGTGTTTTGGCTGTTGAGCACGCACAAAATAGGCTTCTAAATAGTCCGGGTTAGTCTCTGAAACAGATGATTTAAGGTTGGATCTCCTTTTTCTTGAGAAATGCTTGGGATATGGTTTAAGAAGTCTCAAAAACTTGTGATATTTAGGAAACGGCTTTAGAAGACTTGAAGACTTGTTTTTGCTGGAAATCCTTTTACTATGTGCTTGAGTTTTAGCAGGGAGAGCATCATTAAATGAACATATTTGCTGAGGCAAGACATCCTTTGGAAAAGGCAAATTCATGTCATTTGAAACGTTGAAAGAAGTGGGGATAGTGGGCCGTTGTTTGTCCTTTGGAGAAGCAATTTCAATAGTATCATTAGACAATTAAATGGTCTCATTGATCTCTTGGCTGACTTCCTTCTCTTTCTGTAATAAGTGAGTCTCTTTAGATTCTTGAACTAAGTTCACACCAGACAAATTCTTTATCTTCATGGGATTGTCAAGGGACACAATATTAACAGCTTTATCAGTAGCTAATACGTTCCGACTAAGTAAGTCAATGGGCTCGGTAGCTTTGTTCTCCCTCAATAAATTAGACTCTTCAGTTACCTCATTTGCAATCACACCAGGTTGCCTTAATGAATTCTTCGGGTCCCGCGAGAAAACGGCTTCAGGAAAGGAGATCTTAACTTCTGGTGAAGCTTGCTTCATGTCCCAATCTTGATGCATCATCTGAGAATCATACTTAGCTAGAGCCGCAAATGGATTCCTTGAAATATTCAACAAGTTCTGAGATAGATCGAGGAATTTCCATTCTGGATTTAACAAATTTATGTCAATATGTTCATCTTGTAAGACATGATTCAGTCGAACTGAATCAATGGGATTATTAAAATCTTAACAAAAGGATCACCCTGAACTGATAAAGGAGCCTCCATCAACTCAATATCGCCAAAAAAAATTTTAAAAAAATGTTAGCTCGTTGTTAAGGTTTATGTTCAATAGTTGCTGGCATGAAACCACACAAATTTTCCTTTAACTCAAATTTTTGCTTCAGAACAATTCAGAAGATTCAGTGTTTCAATTGCACTACTCTCAAGACCACCAAAATAAGCTCCAGTGACTTCAAACGTGTTTCTGCTCCAATAATCTAAAGGGAGGTTTTTTATCGACAACCATCCCACAAAACCTTTCATGAATAAGGGCCTGCAATGAATGGACATGGACCTATTCCACTTTTTGAACAACAAATGAAAAGGGACACGTTCTTGCCATTTGCCAGGACATTCGATCAACTCCTCCATCTTGCCTTCAATGAATTTAATCAAAGCCTTGTTCGCAAACAAGGGATTGATAATTAATTTAGTATTGAAGTAAAGATCGAGTGCTTTAGCAATTTCCTTCCATTCATTGAACACAAACCGCCTTGAGACAATCCATAAATTACTAAAATCTTCTTTGAAAACATCATGATTCTTTTGAATCCAAGAAGAGGTCATATTCTGTTTTTCCAGCTAAAACAAAGTTATTTGACTTCGTGTTGCACAGTGCAATTTCCTTGCTCTGTTTTATCGAGTATGAAACAGAGGATTGTGAGTAACTTGATTTCTTCAACCCACAAGTGGAGGGGAGGGTTGAAAAAGAAGAAAGATGTTAAATTTACCCTAACCTATCACCTTTAATCTTTTGGGTCTAGTGGAGAATAACAAGACATGCGAGATTTATTTATTTACTTATGTACTTTAATGGAAGGAATGATATTTCAGTAAATGGGTTATGGATTCTCTATACTCTTGAGAACTGTTTGACATGATAAAACTCCGACATACACCTCTAAAGTTCATCACAAAAAGCTTAGCAATTAGGCATTTTTTAAAATTTTCTGCAGTCACTTGAAGAAAAATGAACAGATTAATAAACAACATTTGACGATTCACTAAGCCAAATAAGTAATTCTTTTTTGAAAAAGAAACAATTTCATTGATTGATGCAATGATTGAGTGAAAACACCCAGCACCTATTGGTGATTACAACAAATATCTCGAATTAGAGATTAAATATGTTAAGCTGTAACACTAAGCCAACTAGGTAATTCCTACCGTCTACTTTTGAGAACTGATTAACATGGTATATATACTTTGCACAACACAATTATGAATACATAAATAACATATAATAGCAATTCAGCAATTTACCAAGAAATTTAGCAAGCCATCTCAAAAAGAAAATTCAAGAAATTAATAATAATTATATTGAGCATGGGGTTCCAATTAGCAACGAAAGAAGTGGTCTATGTATCTTGGTGTAAACAAGTCGAAGAGTTCTTAAAATTTGAATAATACCTCAGTTATCTTAGTCATATAGAGGAACGACTACTTATATAGGCAAACCCAAAACAGCCCAACACTTGAAACTAAAGTTACCACATTGTAACAAAAGGAAAATTACAAACAGAAAGTAATAAAAGAACTGAAAGAACTAAAGTATTACAAAGAAAACATTGAAGAAAATACCACGAAAGAACCTTAAAGAAAATACCAAGAAACAACTTTAAGGAAGCATCAGTACCTCTACATTCCGTTTTGCTCCTTGTATGCGTTCTGTCCACATATTTCGAATAAGAGCTCGTCGCCCTTCAGCAACAGAATTCCCAACGGGCAGTGTGCAGTAATCAATGACCTAAGTGAACACAATCATCAAATATCCGTTACTTTACCTAAAGAAGAAAAGGATGATGAAGGAATTAGATGGTATTTTTTAATCATAAACCACCTCCTCTAGTTCTGAAAGTTGTTGAACTCTGACCATATTGCTATAAGCACGCTCATAACTCTCCAGTACCTAAAGATACAGATGTCTAGTTAAAGCACCACCAAAAAAAAAAAAAAAAAAAAAAGTATGCTTCTTGGGTTCACAAGAACATATATGACTCCACCATATCATATGCTTATGTGAATTAGTAGAACTGTAGAAGTAGATCTCATCCAAACAGAAAAGATTCGAGTGCCCTGAACCTCATTCCAGGTGACATGAACCATAGCCAGCTCCTTAATTTAAATGTTTAAAAAAGAAAGAGTGGCTGCTCATACACTCTGCAAGCTCAAAAATTGAGAAAGGCCCTCGATAATATCTAAATAATCCATTGGAACTTCTCATAGAGCTGAGTGCAGCACTCATGAAACAGGAAATTCCTTTTAAAGAATGAAAAAGTCAAGGTTTGCTTTTTCTTTTTTAAAA
The DNA here is from genome assembly GCF_009727055.1 of Benincasa hispida. Lineage (NCBI taxonomy): Eukaryota > Viridiplantae > Streptophyta > Magnoliopsida > Cucurbitales > Cucurbitaceae > Benincasa > Benincasa hispida. Next base: position 64,275 of record NW_024064958.1, on the reverse strand, counting down.
ACAAGAAACAACACCTTTTATTGATGTAATCAAATGAGACTAATGCTCAAAAAGATCCAACCCCACAAAGAAGTGAAAAGGAAAAAAAAACACAAAAAAAAGTAAATGAAATATTAAAGAGAATTACAAAGGATGAATAAAAGCATTCCAATTTAAATCAATATCCTAAAGAGAAAAAGCTTATTTGACAAACTCACGTGTTCACAAAGTGAAAGTTATTGAAGGTTTAACAATGGTAAGTCTTTGAAAAATAATACTTGAATTTTGAACTCCAAATCCATTTAACCCTGTGACTTTCCTCGTATATAGGCCATAAAACCAAAAATATATGAGTATTAAATCACCAATCAACCTAAAAGCTTAAGCTTATGGGTTACAACTTATAATAAATTTAATATTATGTCAACACTCTAACACTCCATCTCACTTGTGGCTTAAAATTTGTTGAAAAGACAAGAAAAATTCAATATTAATTGAGGAAGAAATTCCTTTACAGGGGTCAAACCTAGGACCTCCTACTCTACACCATGTTAAATCACGGGTCAACTCAAAAGCTTGAGCAGATGGATTATGACAAATTTAAAATTATTTAAGCACTAACAAAAAGAATAAGAAGCAACAATCATTAGCACGAAGAGAATTTGACTCATTATAATAATTTAGTAAATGATAAGGTATAAAATAGAATATAATTTTTTCGGTTGGAGAGTGTTAGTGGGAGAGGTTACTAACCAAAGCAGCAAGTTCTGTTGCTAAACATTTTCTAGCTCTGTCAACATACTCACGTGCTTCATCATACTGGAACAGAAACATTGGCGTCAGAAACCCCCCATGAAAAATAGTGCAAATGGAACACAAGTACAAAATAGCAAAAAAAATATAGACCTCCGATTAACGGTACCTTTCCCTTACGAATTAATAAGACAGCCCTGTAGAAGGTTCCACTACTGCTTCCATCACCACTAGCAGCAGTGTTACCCAAGCTACGAAGTTTGGTTTCATCACCATCATCTAACCGAGAAACATATTCTGCCATTTGGTCCCACTCTCCCATGTTCCACGCAGCACTTGCAGCCTGGAGCACCCTTAGAAATAGATAAGTAAGAACTGTAATGATTCAAACATTGTTAGGTCAACGTCAAACACTAACCATAGGAGCCATTTCTAACCGAGCAGCTGGCTCGGCAGGGGTCCAATACTCCTTGCATAGATTGTTAAGCTCTTCCCAACGAGCCAATGCAGCAAGGCATCTCATCCGCCCTATTAAACATCCAGATTATATTCAAAATAACCTCCAGCAGTGGCTGCCATAGGGTTTTCACAATTATAAGATAAATAATAAAATAGTCTGATTGTTTTCCATTTCTGTATGATAGAAAGATGAGACCATTGGAAGAATGGACAAAGATTAAGAATCATATAAAGGTTTCTTCAAGTCAATAGAACTTTATTTCTCACAAGCTTCATTTCACTGAGAGCAAAATAAGAGATCCTAGAAGTTAGTGGGCAACACATGGTGTCTACGCACCAATCCAATCCTAAGAAGCAGAGATATGGATACGAGTATGGGAAACAGGTACGATAGGATATGCTGACATGTCAGTTTCTAAAAAACTAAGATACAATACATTGAAGATACATTATTTTTTATATATTATTTCTTTAGGATTGGCAGTTAGTTGGGCGAGGTTGAGTGGTGATAGGGTGTGAATGGAAGGGCATTCAAGAAATAGAAGATGAATGAGGGGGGTCATGAATCCCAAAATCGAAAGCTATAGGGCAGTGCTAGGAGTGAGAGAGAAGATTTAATTATCAGTCTGTGCTTCTTAAAATGCATTTGAGGATCTTGACCATCTTTTCGGAAAATGTCATTAACTTTTCAGTTTGGAGCTGTCTTTTAGGCTTCTTTTAGGCATTCAATTTCCATTTATATTGACCAAGAGGTTGTAATTCTATGGTCGAGTAGCTCGTAAATATCCCTTTTCTTGTTTAGTTTGGCTCCTTTTGATTTGGGCTTTATTTTTTATTTTTTAAAAAGAAACAAGACTCGAAAAGAGGTTAATGCTCAAAATACAATAAATAAAAGATAAAACACAAGATTACAACAGATAATACAAAATTATACTGGAATTTTTTCTTTTATAGAAACAACTCTCATTAAGAAAAATGAAAGATAAAAGTACTCCAATTCAAACTAATATCCTGAATAGAACAATCAGTAAAAGACTTGGATGGATAACACTATGAAGAAGCAAGAAGACAAGCTGAATCCAGACAAACAATCCAAGAAAGTGATTTATCATGCAAAACCCTGTGATTACGTTCAAACCAAATCTCATATAGAAGCTTTAACTGTACTGGACCATAATAGTTGAGAACTAGTAGCCAAGTGTGGACCAACCAAAGTCTGAAAGATATATACCCATATTCATATCTATGTATATAAGTAAATATGTGTATAATCATGAGGAAATTCTTATCTGTAACTGTATCTTTATCAGTTAAAAAAGTAAATATGTGTATAAGAGAAAAAAGAGAAAACAGGCTTGGAGCCATTGGCATCCTTCAAGTTTTGATCACCAAAATATTCATATCCACAAATTAGTCGAGTTGTTATTAGTTTTATTACATCTTGTCAGAAATATATTGAATCTACATACCGAAAAAGAAATAATCAGGGGCTCTACCATCTTCAAGGCTGGGCATTAAAATTATTGAAGTAAAATTTTAATTCTGAAATTTTGTTTGTTCTTTACAAAACTATAGGTACAAGTACAACTCCCTACCAAGCGCCTAGTGCACATAAGTTATACGAGGATACATACATTTATAACAGGGTAACGGAACAAGCCATAATTGTAAGGAATGAGATGTGTCAACAAGTCACAAACCTAACATGGCATCTAATACAAGATGTGGATTTGATGCTTGCGATGCCTTAGCAGTATATGCCTTAAGAGCATCTTCCCAGCGTTGCAATTTCTCGTACCTTAAAAATAGCAAATAAGGTGATTACTTATCATTTCACATTCACCAAATTTAAAGCTAACATTGCTAAATTAAGGATTATAAAAGAATACAACAAAATGAATTCCTAATAGTAGGGAAATGGGGGAAAATCCTATTCCAACACTATTTCCTTCTAAGAAGCACTGATACAAATACGAGACATAGAATCAAAAGAATAATATTTTTCATTTTTGTAATTAGCTCCACAAGGTAATTTTAATTTTAAACTTTCAATTTCATTAAACTACATACATAACGAGAGTGAGTTAGTCCTTCGAAGAACCAAATTGGCAAATTGCCTAACCCAACAAATAATTCAAATGAAAAAGCAAGAAGAAAAACAAAACATTCTAAATTACCAAGATTCTTTCAGCTGAACGCCCAAATGTTGTTGAGCATATGTCAATATTCCAACGGCAGCCTAGAGAACGGAAACATGTATCACTAAAATGGCAATGAATATTTCAAGATATCCCATTCCAAAGGAATGAGAGTATGCAATCGAACCATGTGAAATATCAGCTTAAAGTATATGCTTGGAAAAAATTGACAAAGAGAAAAAAAAAATGGTTAACCTCATGCTGGTGCAACTGATTGTTGATATGAATAAGTGCTTCTACTACAGCAACAGGATTAGCATCCATCTTCTTGGACCTTGCACCCTCAAATTCCATTTCTTTGTAATGCAGAGCTTTGGCAAACGCACGACACTGAACAAATTCTCAAAATAAACTGCCTATTTGTTCCTCTTCAGACACATCTGAGCTATAAATTCAGAAAAAAGAATGACGGAATCATAGAGTTTACCTTCTCTGCAAGAGCACCAAGAAGACGAATGTCAATAGGAAGAGGCTTCTCATCATGTTCCATAAACTCCGCCTGCCAAATTTCCAACATATTCCGCAATACAAAGAATAAAAATAGCAGTTAAGAATTTATGCAGGAGATGTTTGAATTTGTTGCATTGAAAACATAAGTACAAATGCAGTAATTTACTGCCGAAAATTACAAATTAAGAAGATCCTTAAGCCTTCAGTCATAGGTTGATGAATACAAAAGTTACTTCCAACCATTTATATATATATAGTAGCCATAACACATGCGATCCCACATGGAATTTATAGTTTCATTTTAGTTCACAAAATTTTTTTAACTAATTCATTATTTCACATTGTTTGACCCAAAAAGTTGTAACCATTCTAATGACCGACGTAGAAATTTATAAAAATTTAAACGGCTGACTGTTATATATAGTTTTTATGAGAAACAAAAAATATTATTTAGAAGATAGCAAAAGCTCTTTATCCCCCTCCCTAAAGATATACTATTTTAACCTGAATAGTTGTAATGAGGCAAAGGACATGACCGTTAAATGGTGATGTTGTGTATCTATGTCTTAGATCACAACCATACACACAAGACACCACTTTGTCATGTAACAATTCCAACCCAAAAAGTTGTAACAGAGTATTTATGATGATTGTTCGTTCAAACATGTCTCCACTATTAGATCGTGATGTTCCATATCTATCGTGTAACCACTTCGACCCAAATAGTTGTAACGAGACAAAGAACATGACTGTTAGTTAAAACATATTTCCACTGTAAGATCATGACTTTTTATATCTATAGTCTAGATCACACTTCACACCTATACATGGAAAATACACAACATTTTGTTGTGTGACCACTTTGACCCAAATAGTTGACTAATTGCAATGGTTGACAAAATAGGAATATAAAAGGAAAAAAAATGCAATCATTTATATATATATTCTTTCATAGAGCACATAAACGTGCCAAACCAAAGAAAGAAGAGAGCTCCAACTATTAAGATAAAGAAGCAAGGAATATTTACAAAGACAAATCTCCTCCTGGATCTTTCCTCCCTGTAAAAATACTCCTATTCCTCTTAGCCAAGATGTTCCATTCCATAAGACAAGTTGATCTCCACAAAACTCTTCCCCCACACCCTTGGGGGGTGGGGGATGAAGACAACACCTCCTCAACAGTTGGGCAATATTAACTATTATAAGCTGACGGAATAATAAAAGATTCCAAAAATGCATCTGAAGTTGAGGAACCAAGGTTGCAACTTTAATGAATGTCCGTTCTCCTTGTTCTTACACAAAATACACCACTGCGGACCCACCATCAAGGAAGACCCCTTTGAATCAAAACGAAAGAGTTTATCTTCTTATGCATGACCAGGTTGGTCAGAGATCTAGTCACACAAGAGGTAAAAGAAAGCCAACAATTAAGAAATCAAGGAAGAGATATCAAAGGCCTCCCCATCTACAAAATCAAACTTGAAAGATATAAAATCCCTTAACCAAAGCAGATTCCAAGGAAGATGGGGAAAACAAAGCAAAGGAGAGGTACCTCCAATCCACCCAAGCTTCAAACCGACAAAGGAGAGGTACCTCCAATCCACCAAAGCTCAAACCATCTTTGACAGAAAATTTAAATAAATTCAAAGGAGTAACTAAATGAGAAGGTAGGTCTTCCAAGATTTCCCACAAGTGCCTCTCACCCACGAATTGACCCACTTAGAAGGCCAACCGACAATGATCCAATGCCACAAAGCATTAGGCTCTAAAGAAAAACACCAACACCACCCGGCTATGTGGGGCCTCATTGTGTACTTACAAGCTTCCTATGCCTGACCAACCCTCCTCAACCAACTTTGGCATAGCCACCTATCTAACTAGGACCCCGCCCTATTCAATGCCCTACCACAAAAAGTACAGCATGAAAGAATCAACGATTCCTCCCTTCATAATACTCCAGGAAGACTTTGTCCAAATCCTAGTTAATCCCTCAATCCTGTTGATAAAGCATTCTATCAAAACCAGGTGCCTTAACATCATTAAAGCTAAAGACCGCCTTTTTTTATCTCCTCCAACATGAAAGGAGCATCCAATCCTTCCCTATCCCTCAAGAAGATGAGACACCAAATGTCTAGGACAAGCCAATGAGAGCAAAGAGAGGAAATTTCCCCTTCTACTGGCCACCGTCCTTGCATTTTCTCCATCAAGGGACACAATGGCATTCTCAGTCTTCAAACTGGAAATTCTACTTAAGAAAGACGTATGTTGGTCACCGACTTCAGTTTAGCCTTTTGTCTCAAGCACAGATCTCCTCCCTTATGAAGGATGTCCTCCCAAAAAACCGTTTTAAGCTAGCCCAATCACACGCCAGATTAATCCAAACCATCCAAAACACTGATCCACTTCAGCACCTATGCATTTTTAAGGTGAAATACTGCATCCCAGTAATTAACTAGTTTATTGTTAGCAGATGTAAAATGGTATTACCTAATGTCATCAAATAAGTGAAGTATTTGTACCAACAGAATTTAACTGCATGAATTAAACAATAAATCCTGCTTAAGAAACAAACCAGGTTTAGAAGTGTCGCCAAAATTTCAGGAGGAATATTTGGGGATGAAAATGCCATCTCCAAGCTCCGGACTAACTGCTTCTGACTTGTCTCATTTAGTTGTGCCCAACAGCTAACAAAACCAGCTGCAAATAACTCACGCCCGACAAAAGGCTGCCAACATCTTACAATCAGAATCCATCTTCTGAAGATATAAATGCATATAAATGTCATAAATTAACCTGCAACTGTGCAAGTCTTGCACAGGTCCGTAATGCAGGTGAAGGTGATTCCTTAAGAAGCTCAATGCTGAAATGCCTCATCCATTCAGCCCAATCTTCCTTAGTACTTCGCTGGGATGCCTCTCCAGCAGTGCGCAATCTGCCATCATTAACCTACACAAAAAACGGTAATTTCAAAAGATTTGTACAAATTTGGCATCTCAAAAAACTGTCAATTTTGCTGATCTTGGTATCTTGTATTTTTTAGCACTAGACTCTCTTTATTATTTCAATGAAAAGTAGCGTTTCCTTCAAAAAAAATTACAATATCTGGAAACAGTAAGGCAGAATTAACACAGACACATGCAAAAAAATAAATAAATAAATAAATCATAAATATGATGTAGTAGGACTACTTTCAATCATCTAGACAACTTCCCTTGTTGATTCCAACTGGGACCACCACCCTATCTCTCATTCCTGATTCCTGAATTGGAGACTGAGATTTATTTCATACTCTAACCTTGATGAGTATACTTCTTCAATAATCTACAGATACCAAAATCTCCCTAAGCTGAAAAAGTGGGCTTTCAACGAATGTTGTGAGAGAAATGTGAAAATGACTACAACATTTTCTCTTCCAGTTTGAAGAAATCATTTGAGAAATGATGAAAAAAGCTTGTATCCAACAAAGCAACAATTATATCCATGATAAAGAAGACTTAAACATGGAAACTAACAACTTCAAGGTAAAATGAACTGAAAACCTCAGACTACAACTACAAGAAAAAAATTAATTGGAATTGATCATAAAATCAAATCATTAGATCTTTTCTTTTTTTCTTCTTTTTTTGTTTTTGGGGGGGGGGGGGCGGGGGGGGGGGAACACGACTCAATGAAAAGAGACTCTCGCTCAAAATACAAGGAAACAAAAAGAATACAAAGGCATACAAGAAGAAAATGGCCACAAAGGGAGGCAAACTATATGAAAGGGCTCCAATCAAGAGATAAGACCTAGCGAATAATAATATTTGAACTATTATTAGCACTCAGAATGATTATTTCCATTCCATGACTTTATTTTGAGCATCTCTCACTCTCACTTCTACATAAAATAGATGCTTTATTTCTGCTGTCATAGAACTACAACACCAACCATGAAATCTTGAGTTTGCATAGGCATTAACTAACTATAGAAATGCACATTTCAAAATGTTTGCACGAGCTCAGTTTACATTATATACTAAATAACAAAATAGATGCAAATCACATATCACAAATACCTGGTGACCTCTGAACTGTTTATGTACATCAGACCTATCTTCATAAGGGTCAATGTCAACATCATTTAGAGGATCACTGATGACTTCCACTGGAACTCGCCGACTCAACCGTTGAGCAGTAGTGCTCCCCAAGATCAGTGGCTCCCGTCTTCGCAAACGTCCCTCGATTTCCTCAAATTCTTTATGCTGAAAACAAGTAACATTCACTTGTCACACTCCAAATACAACTAAACAGACATAATAAATAAATTAAATGTTGTCAGAAGAGTAACAAAACCCGCAATCGATGTTTCAATAGAAGCTTGTGTATTGATGGAATAAAGACAGTGAAATCTTCCCCAAGGGCCTGGGCTAGGCAACAAAGTGCGTCAACAGCATCTTTTTGGAGCTCATCATTCCTCCTGTACGCGTAAAAATTTAAAATCAAAGGATTAATGAAAAGAGAAAAATGAGTAAATCAAAGGCACAAATGTGTATAATTCATGATTGTTCCAAATTAACAGCCAAATATAACTGCAAAACATAAATAGTCCTTAAGATGAAATGGCCCTTTTTTAATGAGAAATAGTTAAAATAATTTTATTGATGGAATGAAATTACAAAAAGGTAAAATGCCATGAGATTACATAATAGTATTCCACTACGAAGTATGAGATGTAGGACTATAATCACAGAAAGATGGGGTGAGTTTACACGAAGTGAAAGAAATTTACAAAAGATGATCGAAGAAGCGAGTAAAATTCTTCAGGTCTTCAAAGACTCAATTGTTCCATTCATTCTATATGAGCCATAGATAGGCTTTGATGAGGAAGGTCCACAATATGTACCTCTTAGCTTTGAATGGCTAGCCAATAAGAAGCATATTCAATAAAGTGAGAGGATCATTTGGAAAGGTCATATGATAATTGAAGCTGTGAAGGATTCTTTCCCTAAAAGATTGAGCAAATTCGCAAAAGACCAGTAAATGCATAATGGATTCATTATTTTGATGGCAAAGAACACACCAATTAGGAGCGGATGAAATCCAAGGGGCCTTTTGGATGAGAACATGCGCAGTATTTATGCTGTCATAACTAACTTCCCATAGGAAAAATCGAACCTTTTTGGGGATGGGACCTTTCCAAATATTCTTGTAGAGAGAAGCATTTGCTAGAGGCAATGTGTTGAGTGATCGAATTTGATGTAAATTGACCTGATTTATCAAGATTTCATCTCCAAGTGTCATCCACCATGGGGTTGATTGAGCCCTTTATTTTTATTATTATTATTTTTAGATAAGAAAATTTTCATTCATTAATGAAATAGGAAAAACCCCAAAATCCAAAAGGTAATTACGAGAAACATGTCCAATTGGAGACTAAAAAAGATAAACGGAAATGACTAAAAAGGTGCTTATCTTTGCACCAATAAAAAGCAGCAGACAAAACTTTATCCAGAAAACTATCGAAAGATGAGAAAAAAAAAATCCTTGAACAGATGACAATTGCGCTCACACCAGAGGGTCCAAAAAAGGCACGTGTAATGACCATCCAAATCAATCGTTTAGTACCACCAAAAAGATGACCCACTAGGAGGGATGCCAAAGTATAAAAGATAAAGTTAGATCTGTCAGAGACCAATCAAAAGCTCCCAAAACAATGTGTCAAAAACGAGAAGCAAAAGGGTAGTGCATAAACAAATGAGCAAGAGATTCCCCATCGCACTTATACATAATACACCAAGAAGGCGAAAGGGACATATACGACATACGGCGTTGTAAACGGTCTGCTACTCTTGGGATAAAAAAGTTTAATCTTCTTGGGATAAAAATCTTTCCAAATAACTGAGTAGAGGTCCTGGACAAGTGGTTCAGCTACTCCAACCAAATCATCAATCAGAGATTTAACAGAGAATGATGAACAGGAGTCCAAACACCAAGATCATGAATCAAGAATAGGATGCAACCTGATCGTTGAAAAATATGAGACAAAAAAGCCCACTCATAATCATTAAGATTACAGCGAAGATCTAAGTCCCAAGCTTCAGATTCAGTAACTCAAGCATTAGCGACCTTAAAATAAGGTTGAAGCGCAAGACGATATAATCGAGGAAGAACATTACAAAGAATACCACAATCCAGCCAGGGATCTTTCCAAAAAGAAATAGAGGTACCATTACCAAGACAATTCCAAGTTCGAGAGGCATTCAATCTAAGAGTCTAAGAAATAAACTTCCAATGAGAACGTGCAGATCTGCCTCAAACAGATGAAGGCCAGGTACAAGAGGGGGAGTAATACTTAGCCACAATAAAATCTCGCCACGAGCTCACCACACAAAGAATCTCTCATCAACTTAACTAGGGACCCAAAAGAGAGAGAGGAAGTAAGTCAAGATTGACTCAAAACCGACTACATAAGAGTTTATCCTACCATGTATCTCCCTTAGAGGAGAAGCTCCTCTTCCAAGAGGCAAGAACCTTTATTTTTATATATTTATTTATTTTTAATAGAAACAAGCCTCATCATTGAATTAATGAAATGAGACTAATGCTCAAAGTACAAGCAAAGGTAAAATAGTAGAAAGAGCTAGAGGATCAACAAGGGGCAATCCCCATAGCACCCCTTAGCAAGACCAAATACAAGAACAAGCTATCAACAACAAGGGGCAAAGGAATACAAAAGAAAATATTAAGATCCAACAATACAATTTAAATAAATATTCAATAACAGTAATTTGGAAAAATAAAAGCATTCCGAATTATGTTTAGGACTTGGATAGAGAAATCAGCAAAATCTTTGAAGAAAGTACCTCTCGAGAAAAAATTAAACTGAGCAACTTCAACGTGAATTGTCCAATCAAAGGACAAGCCAAGAAAGACCCTTTGATCCACCTTTCTGAATAAAACTACTAAAAACAGACTAGAAAACTTGAGAATATTCCCAATTGCACTATCTAAGCTAGCAAACTCAGCAAGAAACTTTATCCAAGACTGGGTCCCAAAAACCAGAACATTTAGAATTATTTCCAAATGATAAACCTAATTACAAGAAGGTAAAAGCTGATAATCCACTAAGGATGCCCATCTAGCTAAATTCGAAGGATCATAAATCAAGCCTAGCATTGGATATTTACTCTGATTAATCTTCAAGTCTAGACGGGAAAATGAGTAACCCTCGTGAGTTGGCCTAATGGTAAATAAGGGAACATCCCCTTAATGAAGAGCTAAGAGGTCATGGGTTCAATCCATGGTGGCCATCAACCTAAGATTTAATATCCTACGAGTTTCCTTGACAATCAAATATTGTAGGATCAGACAGGTTGTCTTGTGAGATTAGTCGAAGTACGCATAAGTTGACCTGGACACTCGCAGATATAAAAAGAATAATAAATATAATAAACGGGAAGAGGAGTGTAATCCAAGAAGTGGTTTAGATTAGTAAAAGAGTCTTCCTTTCCCAAATTGAAAATGTTTATGTTTGATTTTTCTGAACAAGGAACGAATTTTCTCAACTACTTGAAATCCCTCATTGGTTCAGATTAGTAAAAGAGCCTTCCTTGATAGGGAGTGTAATTTTGAGGACCAGTGCTCAATCTTTAAGTGCAAATCTCCATATGGATTTCATTTTTTAATGAAAGTGAAAGAAACAAAATCCTTGCTCCTCAGGCATCTTAGTCAAAGCTTTGTCGTCCGTAAAAGGACTGATCGAAATGACAACTTGGAAATACTCCTCTATTGTAGCCTTAACCTCCATCCATGAATAATGGGCCATTAGTCTTGTCACAACTGAAACAGATTCCAAATTCAAATACAACATTTCCCTTTCTTGTCTAACCCAGAAAAAATAATCTTCAATTGAAGAGTTCATAAAACCCAACTTTCTGGAGCGCTTGGGTTGCTGAGGAGATGGAATCATACAAACAGCTTCAGCATAGGATCTTGGGATACTTACTGCTATGGTCTTCCATCTAACTTATCAGATAACTTCTAACAGGTAATAATGTTCCATCTTTATCAGCCTGAGTGCTTGACACACTGTTGAGAACTTGAAGCAAAGATCATGCTTTCACAAATCAAAGGTCTGAAGGAATGCCAGCCTCGTTTGTCAACTCCAACAGGTATATGTATATTCTGTCTGCCTCCCGAGGATGGCCAAACTGCACATTCCACGTACCAACCCGCCGGAGAACGAAATTTAGATAGTTTAATAACCCCAGCATTAACACAAAAAAGCCAAAAAAGGAATCATCTTTGTCATGCCAAATGCAAAAATATTGATTGTTAATACAGCAACTCTTGACTTCCATTCTAGCAAGAATTATCAGTGACGGAGGAGAGAAACATATGGAGTGAACGGAAGAGAGGCAGAAGAACGTCAGAAGTTACTGAAGACAGGAGAGAGAAAGGAGGAGCGAGGGGAGAGCATACTTACCTTGACTTCTCAATTGTAGAAGGAAGTTTACTTGGCTTCAACGAGTTCAGAAAATAAATAAAATGTCATATTAAAAGTGCGAATTATCTTTGATTTCTTGGGATGCTGATTGTGATTCTTGAAAATTAACTACACGAAGAAACTTTGAGGTAAATGCCAATGGAGAGACCTTGATGGAAAATGCCAATGGACAAATCTATGTTGACTTTTGCCTCTGACCACTGCATGAAATGACTCAAGCGTAGAGGATAACCTAGGGCAAGTTGTGTCAAGCACAAGCACAAGCCCCCGCCAAACTAATTTCTTGGAACATGGCCAAACTTCTTGTCTTCAGACGCTGTTTTTTTAGTATGCTTTAAATATTGAGTTTGTTTGAGTAGAAGGTTCTCCATTATCCCCCATTTTCATTGCTTCAGTACTAAATGAACATTTGGCATTCAAAGATTCTTTTCATACAAAGCTGACATCTTGAACATTTGTTCCTTTACGTATATATTTATATATTTGTATATACAAAGAAAGAAGAGAGAAAGAGACTGACCCATCCAAGACGAGCTTCAGGTGATGCACAAGAGAAGATATATGGCCAGTTACCTGACAAAATGATTACAGAAAGAATAACTGAGACAAGAAATATAAAACATTATTTAAAGATTTTGATTTTCTTTTGGAGAAAAGAAGTTAAAGATGCTATTTCATTTCTTCTTTTTTCTAATTGATATAGCATATACCTTTGATCGTGCAGATTCTTTAAATTATTTTTATTATGAATCACTACAGTTGTAAGCAAAAGTTTGTACAAAATCACCAACGCGTGATATTACCACAAAAACTCCACATCTAAAAGAATGGATATTTGCATAAGGCTTTGTTCAAGATTGCCAACTAGTGATATTAGACCTCAGTCAATCCGGGAACTAGAGAGAAGATGCATAATAAACATCTGTCCATCATACAAAAAAATCTCCTCTCTCCAACTCTAAATTTAGAAATGATAAATACTTTGATTTCTAAACTGTACAACAACTAATCTCTTTACTTTGGGGATTCCTTTAATTCACTCATTCTTGTACATCTTATTAATAGATCAATAATATTTTGTTCCTAACAATAAAAGTATCAAAAATAAATAAATAAATAAATAATAGAAGCAACACTTCTACTTGTGTATAAAAGAGAAAACAACTTGCACATGCACAAGGGGGATCAATCATGAACCTGAACACGAGGGATTAATCTTGTCAAAGTTCTGATTGCAGCACGTCTTATGTCTGCCGGAGCATCCACCTTGAATAAACGAATAAGTGCAGGAAGAAGAAGATGCATATGTTCGTCCAAAGTGCCTACAACATGAATTATATGATTAAGCACGATTACATTAAATAATAAAGAATAACGACATGAACCAATAGAAACCTCACTTCACATAAAACATAAAGAAGAATGCAAGAATTACTTCCATTCATAATACAATATTTGAAATCTTTTTTAAAACAAGAAACAATTTCTCATTGATGTAATGAAAAGAAATATATTATTAGAAATCATAATAAAATGAAAAAGGAAAAAAAAAATCATTTAAGAAATTTTATTATAAGGCAACTACAATATATATATATATATATATATTTTTACGAGAAACATTAATCATAATTCCATCACCATTGCCATGAATTAAATGGGTTTCTCTGAAGTACGCAAGGGGCCTTGCTTATGGGATAATACAGCTCCTAATCCTGCTGCAAAAAGTCGATTAAAATTGGAAAGAGCCAGCACGAGTAGAGAAACCACCGCGTCCTTCAATTTCTCAAAAGCCTCAGTAGCCTCCTCTTTCAATTCAGAGCCCACTCCCTTGAGCAGAGCACTCAAAGGTGTTGATAGGCTTCCATATCCCTCTACAAACTTCCTGTACTAGCCTGAGAGACCCAAGAATGCTCTCACATCTTTGATATGTTGTGGTCGCAACCATTTAATCATTGCCCTCAGCTTCTCAAGGTCAGCTTCAATTCCATTCCCTGAAATTAGGAGCCCAAGACATTTGATCTTGTCACTAGCAAACTAGCATTTACCTTCGTCTGCGTAAAGTGCATTCTTCTTTAGCACATTGAAAACTATTCTCAGGTGTTGCATATGATCATCCATACTCTTACTATAGATCAAAACGTCATCAAAGAAAACTAGCACAAACTTCCTCAGATACGGCCTGAAAGTTTGATTCAATAAGGACTAAAGGTGGTCAGGGCAATGGTCAATCCACACAACACCACTAAAAACTCATAATGTCCCTTATTAGTCCAAAAGGCTATTTTCTCCGCACCCTCTGTGTGGACTCTAATTAGATGGTACCCTGACTTCAGGTCTACCTTTGAAAATACTTGAGTCCCAAACAATTCATCAAATAGCTCTTCTACTACCAGTATTGAGAACTTGTCTGGAACGGCCACTTGATTTAAGGCTTTATACTCCACACAAAATCGCCACCCCCCATCCTTCTTTTGAACAAGCAACACAAGATTGGAGTAAGGGTTTGTGCTCGACCGAATGATCTTTGCTACCAACATTTCATCCACCATTCTGTGAGTTACAGAGGTTTGACGTTTGACATTAACAGGGGAGGTGCCTTCATTCATGAATACTGTGATCTATCTCTGGACAAGGAGGTAAGGTGTTTGGCCACTGGAAAATTTCTTGAACTCTTGCCAAATGTTTCCTAGGCCCACATGAACTTGACGAACCATAATCCCATTGCCATCAGCCTCTTCTATCCTCCATTCTGTCACTTTCAGGGCTCTACATTCCACAAGGAATCTATAATCCTCACTCTCCCAAGACTTTGCCATTCGTTTAAGGGTGAACTGAGTTTTCGTGAAGTCGGGTTCCCATTCAAGATCACCGTGGAATCCCCCATATTCACACTCATCGTGAGGCCCTTCCAATCAAACCTCTGTAACTCTCAAGGTCAAGAGCCATTGCATCCTAAGAACTACTTCAACTCCCTTCAGCTGTAGTGGCAGGAAACTCTGAACTATAGTCAACTCACTGGCCTTCAATAATACTCCCTAACCCCCCTCCCCCCCCCAAATGACTGCCTGTGCCCATAATGACCACATAATTGGTCACGTCCGTTAATGGTAATTCAGGAAGTGCACCCGGACATCTCAACTAGGTTGATACCCCCTTAGCGCCTTCATCATGTCCATACAAAAGTACAACTTCAATAACGAGGATGAACACCGAAGAAAAAATAAAAAAACTTAAGGCACGGGGAAAATAAAAGCCTGCCAATTTAAAGATATGTCTTGTATTGAAAAGCCATCAAATTCAATGTTCAAGGAGCACCAAGCTGAAGCATTCCTTTTAGCTGAATCGAAGCAGACCTCCCAACTCGTTTCAGCATCATGGAAAATTCTCTGATTCCTTTCAAACCAAATATCTGCTAGAATGGCCTTAACCATGTTGATCCACAGTAACCGTGGCTTCTTTGAGAAGGAGGGACTCGAAAGAAGATACGTTATATTGCCTCTGAAGCCATCACCAAAAACCCCAACGAAATTGAACATGTGAAAAAAGGACCACCAGCACTTTTCTGCAAAGGTACAGGTGAAGAAAAGGTGTTGTAAATCTTCACCTGCCATTTTGCATAGAGGGCAAGCAGAAGGTAGTAAGGCAACCGATTGTAGCTTTCTTTGCAATACCATGGAGCAGTTTAAAAGGCCAAAGAGCATAATCCAAATCTGAATGTTAACTCTCCTTGGGCTCTTAGATTTCCAAAGAGCTTTAAAAAGGGAGATTGTCCATTGGATGCTTCAAGGAAAGGTGGGCTGTGAGGGACTTAACTATGAAGGAGCCTGAAGCTTCCAAAGACCAATAGCGGCTGTCCGGGCTTGCTGAAACTGATTTTTCTGATAAGGCAAGCATCAAGGCTTGAAAGTGTGCGATCTCATCTTTTAGCAAATGACGAAAAATGATGGACCAAGAGCTTAAGGAGTGGTCCCAATCATCAGCTATGGAGCCCCTTGGCAATAAGGAAATTCTTAACAGCCAGGGAAAAAGAGTGGACAGGGTAGAAGAATCTAGCCAAGGATCTGTCCAAAAACTGACTCTATTTCCATCTCCAACCACCTTTTGAGCAATGAAATTGTGAATGGCCCACAATTAATAAAAATTGTCACCTTCCTTCCTTCCATCGTTCCTCTCAACTTAATGGTTCCTAGATTCGACAAACCAACCACTGAATTCAGAGACAACTCGGCTGTGGCCTCAACCTTCGTCGCATCCTTAAACTCTATTGTCTTCAACTCTGCTAGACAGTTCCCTTTGTTCATATCGTCAAACAACTTCGATTCCTTTTCATCTGGGTGCACCACAAAGACCCTAAGTTCTTGAGTATCTTTCACTATACAACGATGACTGAGGGAAAACTTCTCTTCACATCGAAACCACTACCCCCTTTCCTTTCATGCCTGAAATTCCACATCAAACAACCACTGCGCCACACCGTTGTGCTTCCCTCTCAAAGTTGAACTTGCTCTCAACGTAATAGTCCGCATTGGAAATGCCCTAGTTGTCTTCATCATGTCTCGAGCATGGGTAGATATGTTCAATTTAAGAAAAGTCCCTTGGGCCTTATTTCCACTTGGGCTTTTTCCCTTGCATCCATTCAAACTAACTCTCGGTCCCCCGCCTTCTGGGCCAGCCTCATCATCTGGGCTACACCGACCGATTCCCAACAATTGAGTTTGACCTTCATCAACAAATCCACGCCCTTTTAAGGAATGTCTCCTCCAAAACTTCATCTGTGAGTTGCTTCAATGTCGAAACCAATTTATTAGAAAAATTCTAGTAGGATTCAACTGTCGTTCTGCTTGATCGCCAAGAATTGGCCACATAACGTTCATTTCCTGGTCGACCAAAATCGAGCTAATAACCTCATTTTTAGATACTTCCAGTCGAAAAACGACTCTCTCCTCTTTCGATCAATACCAATCGAGGGCCATCACACCATAGCTTATCACTGCCACATTTAATTTTTCAGTATCAGAGAGTTTATAGATTTGGAAATATCTATCAGCACAAAACAACCATGAATCAGGTTCCTCTCCTTTGAAGACTAGCATCTCCACCTTCTTGAGCTGGCTCCAATCTCTTTTTTCTTCTAACCATTCTTTAATCACTAATTATAGGATCCATCTACACGTTGCGTCGTCCCTCCTGACTTCTTCGCCTTTGCCTGTGGAGTTGCTTCATCTGCTACTGAAGGCGTACTCCCACGTCGGCACGACGTAAGATCTATCTTTAGCATCCCCATCATCTTTCGCCTCCAAGTTACGTTGTTGGTTCCACTTGGATGCTGAACTTTTCCACTCTTGGTCAGGTTTGCCAATGTTCCTTCAACCCCAAGGATCTTCTTAACTCCCTCTTTAATTCCTTCACTCTCACGATCAATGGCATCCTTTCTTTCTTCTAAATTCCAAGCTATTTCCATCAATCTTCCCAGATCGACACTCTCTTATACCAATTTCTAAGGTATATCCCTTACAAGATGAGTATTATTGAATGGAAATCTGCCCTAAGGAAATATATACTCCTTTCTCGCCCTGGGAAGTCTCGGCAAAGCTAAGGATAAAAGATATCAGCCTTCTAACCTCACTATATACTTTGATCCGTTCTTTCTTCTAAATTCCAAGCTATTGCCATCAATCTTCCCAGATCGACACTCTCTTATACCAATTTGTAAGGTATATCCCTTACAAGATGAGTATTATTGAATGGAAACCTGCCCTAAGGAAATATATACTCCTTTCTCACCATGAGAAGACTCGGCAAAGCTAAGGATAAAAGATATCAGCCTTCTAACCTCACTGTATACTCACACTCTCCCTTACATCTCATCATTCCTTCTCTCTCTTAATGGTCCCCACTAACCAATCCCCAACATGCTCTCACGTTCCTCACTCCCAAAATCAGCAAACCAGATTTTGATACTCTCTTCTACTTGATGGATAATTGGTGTTGGTGGCCTAACCTCCTCAAAATCAGCAAACCAGCCCTATTGCTTCTCTAAAAAAAATCAGCAAACCAGCCCAACCACTGGATTGGTTAACCTCAACACCATTCTTCATCACTTTGCACCACTCAAAATTCAGCAACCAAGCATGCCCTTTGTGGTTCTGCCAAGAGGAAATCGTTCATAAGCCCACCAAGTAAAGTTGAAGTCACACCAAAACACCATGGTTCAAGGCAGTAATGTGATAAAGAGATGAGTCTCGGCCAGAGAAATTTTCTTTCTTTATAAACAGTAGCTCCATAAACAATGGTCACCCAACAAATATTCTTACATTACTGCCTTGAACCAGATTTTGATACTCTTAAGGTCAAGAAGAACTTTTGAAATCGGGCTTTTTTTCAAGGAAGGGAAGTCCTTAGACCAACATTTAATTCACTGTTGTTTTTCCCGAAAAAGCTTGAATTTTATTTTGTAAGTCTTTGAGTTAACTATTTTCTTGTCAAGAACCGTGGATGATTGGCAGCTTGAGGCTCGCATTTGAAGGGAAAGACCAAGTTTTTGTGTAATTGGACAGCTCTGGCTCTTTTTGGAGTCATTGGAGGGAAAGAAATGGAAGAATTTCCAAGGAAAATTCGGCCTGCACTGAATTTGTTTGTCATAATATACAGCTCACTCAATTTCAAGGAAAAATGGACCCACAGTGAATTCTTTTTTTAATTTTTGTAAGGAAACAATTTTTCATCAATAAAATGAAAAGAGACTAATGCTCAAAGTACAAGGAAACCAAAAGTAAAAATTCTAAAATTTCCAAAACGAGTACATAGAAAAAACGAGGAGAAAATGACTGAGTAGAAGAAAAATAATCAATCCAAAGCAAGCAATCCAATGAAGAAGCTTATCCTGTAAAGACCGTTGAATTCTCTCTCCCTCTCTTCTTTTTTTTTTTAAATAAGAGAAAGTAAGAACTTAAAACCCATTTTCTGTAACCTATTTCAGTTTTCCATGATTACATTATTTACAGAAAGCTTCCCATTTAATGTTACACAGATAACTCTTTAATCTCCATCCCCAAATTGTGCTAAAACAGTATCAACCACCATAAACTTCACATTGTAAGCTAAAGAAAATAATAATAAAGAACAGTAGCTCCAAATATGATGAGTACTAACCACCAAAAACTTCAAGAGTGTGAAGAATATCAAGAACATAGGTATAATCATTACACCGTTCGGCATCACTTAGTACTTGAATACAACAAGGAAGAATAATGTGGAGAATCATTCTGAACTCATCATTGAGGGCTAAGCAAAGTTGTTCCACTAAGTGAAGAACCTAAACGAACAAATTAAAATAAAATATCAGCCAGATGATTTTTTCCTTTTTCTTTTTTCTTTCTTTATCTTTTTTTTTTTTTTTTTTTTGTTGGAAGGAAACAAAACTTTGTATTGATATGATGAAAAGAAGCTTTGTTTATGTTTTGTATTTGTGTTAATTTTCTGAACAAGTGCAGCTTTGGGTTTTTTCCGGTTGTATTTGATTTATCTTGCTTATTTCATTTCATTGTACTCTGAGCATTAGCATTTTCTATTTCTTCAATGAAAAGTTTTGTTTCTGTTTCAAAAAAAAATTAAAATGAAAAGAGGTCATTGCTCAAAATACAATGACACTAAAACAAAAAGTACAAGATAATTAAACACCTAGACTGAAAAAATGAAAGCACACCAAGTATATTTTAGTGAAATGGAAAGGTATAAAGCATGAAGAATGAAACGGAAAGGTGATTGGAATGTTATTAAGGCTATATTAGTAATTAGCTAGAGAAGTTGTTAGGGTAGTTGGTTATAAATAGAGAGGGTGAGGAAGGAAGAAGTTAGGAAATATTTTAGTGAGTGATTTAAGGCATGACAAAGATCTCAAGAGAGAGGGTCTAAGTACCTTGAACACACACTTGGTTTATCTTGTAATTCTATTATTGTTTAAATTTCAATTGACCACCACCACCAACCCCCCAACACAAAAATAATAAAAAAAAGTAAAGAAAATAAATAATCGAAAGGAGAAAACATGCTCACTGGATAGCCGAGTGGAGGGCGACTGGTAGAGGGAAAAGTGAAGGATGACCACAATTCTGATATGAGAGAGAGCAATTCTGGTAAATATTTGCGAATGTGCTGCATAATCATAAGCATGAGCTTTAGAAGGTTTTTTGATAACCGCATCATAGCACGGATAGAATGCCAAAACACTGCAGTTTGTTATAAACCTGGCGGACAATAGAAACTAAAGTTCCAAGTTTCCACGTTATGAAGTCCTTTAAAGTATCATCACATGTACTAACAGTGTGGAACAGATCAGGCAAAACCTGAAGTTGAAAGAAGGAAAGAATTTAAAGTATTGAAGAAAATTCCAAATTAATGAAATTCATCATCACATTAACTGACCTTTGGTAAGTATGGAACAGAACCGAGGCCCATAGACTATATTTGTACAGAGAAAATTTGGAGAAATTAGTTATTATGGAGCTACTCAAGTGAAAGATCAACTAAATAGAAAATAATTGCTTCATCTGCATACCTTGAATATGAACATTAGCGATCCAACCACCTTAAGATGATAACTTGCAAGAGAAGGATCCCGAAGTATTCTTAAGAGTGAATTAATTGCCACCTGGAAATTTAAATATAGATGAATAAACAAGTACATATACCTGAAACATCTATCCTTGCCATTCCTCTATTTACGTCTTATTTTCAATTTAAATATCATATAATATAGAAACCTAGTGGAATTTATATAGTCAGCTGGTAGTCCCAAATGGGAACTAAATCTGTGCCACTTCATTGAATCCAATGTTTAATTGAAACCTTAACAATCTTTTAGAGTTAGGTATCTATGTATTATACTTCATTGAGCAGATTACCGTGGAATAATAATCCTCAGATGTCGCAAATGAGGGCCACAGCTCCATGGGAAGTTCATCCACAGACTGAATATGTTGACCGGAATCACTTGCTGCACGTGTTACTTCTCCATGTGACCCTGGCAAGCTTAGTTGGTTCCTTTTATGCACATGAGGATCCAGAGCACCCATTATTCCTAGAACCTGATGAAAGTAATTTAGAATTGAGCACGTTAATGATACAAACTTCTAGTTTGTTTGGAATAAATTTTGGGATAAAATGCTTATTAGTAAGCTGTTTAGTATAGCTTCTTGAATGATTTTAAATTGGGTTAATTTAAACTTTTGAAGCAAAGCTTAGAGATAAATTATACAAAAATAACTTCAACGAGATGAAATTAAAATCTTGAAAATATGTAGTATGAAAAATAAACATTGGTGTAATTAATAGACAAACATTGGTGTAATTAATAGACACACTTTTTGAACATAGCGCAACAAAAGAAATTGTGTCGAAGATAGCACTATTTAAAATATGATAATGTAAAAGCAATTTTGTTAAAGATATTTTGAAGAAGTGCTCAAACTAGAAGGTATTCTAAACAAACACTTCGTCTGGGTATGGTATACCAACCTTTAATACTTCACGTCTAGTAGACCAAGCTAGCTCACCATTCAGCAATTTTAACAGTAGGCCAAGCAACAACGGGTACTCAATGTACGGAGTTATAACGTACCTATCATGACAGTGAAAAATATTAATTATTCTGCCATCATCAGGGGTAAATTACTAGGCAAATAAAAGAGAATGCCAATCAAGACTTTTTCCAACAGAAAATTATATATTTATTTTATTGAGTTGAACAACATGGGTAAGATAAAGGAAAAATGACCTGCAATTTTTTGAACAAGATACGAAAATTATGAAAAGTGATTGAAACTCAAAAGATACAAAAGAATTATAAAAGCATTCCAAATTTAAACATAGATCCTGTAACACACCAAGATCACCATTCATTACAGAGAATGTTGGTTCAAGAGGATTCAAAGGGATTTCTATGTTATTCTCCTACATTGATTTATCGTTTTGAAAGTGCAAGGACCTCCACTTTCCCTTAGTGCCATCTTTCTAAGATATTTATGTATTTTTCTAGTCAAGATTGTTGTTTATTTGCAGGGTTTTTCCTTCTAGCTAATCTATGTCCTCGTGAATGGTTCTCTTGGGATTCTAATTTTTATGTTTTCTAGTTCTTCATCCCGTACCCTTGTATTTTGAGCAATAGTCTCTTTTCATTCTATCAATGAAAAGTTGTGTTTTCTTTCCCAATAAAAAATAGAAGAAAAAACATCAATCCTATAACAAAAAATCAGCATAAGGCTTCAAAGGAGAACACCAACACCAACATGAGCCCTAAATCTAGCAGACGTTTGGTTCAATCAAGCCAATGAACATGCTAGCTTTGGAAGATCATCTTATTTCTTTCCCACCATAATTTTGATAAAAGGTGCATTAACCCATAATTTGTTGGCCTTTGGGAGCCAAAGAAGGACGACCAATGATAACCAGGAGAAAAGTTTCTTTCCCTTTTCAACTAACAACCCGCCTGATCCTACAACATTTGGGTGTCAAGGAAACTTGTAGAAAATTAATTCCTAGGTAGGATTGAACTTTTGACCTTTTAGCCATAGGAGAAAAGTTTCTTTGAAAATGTTTTCTCCATGGTCCATAATATTGAAATCAACAATCCAGAGAATATGAGCAACCAAAAAACACATGCTTGGTGGGTATCCTCCAGCAAAGGGAACTACCGAAGTATTGATACAATTAAATTTACCATAACCCATCCGCTTACACTTTAGGGTTGATTGGTGATTCGACATTGTATCAAAACCAAAGGTTTTGTGTTTGAATTCTTGTAAAGTCATTTCCTATAATTTTTTTGAACATATTTTTTTTCAACAAAAGTAATTTCTTATCCAATTAAAATTAATTTCCACTTGTTGGGCCTTTGACAAATTTTCAAGTCTACAAGTGAGAAAGAGCGATGAAGTATTGATATAATTAAATTTTCATTAGCTTAAGCTTTTGGGTTGTTTGGTGATTTAATCAGAGCAAATAGAAGGCATAAGATGGATGGAAGTTTGCTTTGGATAACATCAGTGGAATAGTATTAAGACTACCATTTAATTTAAACCTAATACACAATAGATATTAGTTCTCCAATGGCTTTGGATTTCCATAAAGCTGCGATAATCTCCTCCTGCAATGAGGAGGAAGCCTCATATACACCTAGATAAAGATTCCTTTGACAGAGTACCAGCAATACAATTAAATTTTCAAAAATAAGAACAGAGAAAATACTTCACAAAACCAGGAAACGATATCCCAGAGGGATTGAGGAGGCAATCCTAAAACTATTGAGTGGTTCAATTCATTAGGACCATCATGAGATCAAATTTATCAATCTTCCATCGGCAACCTACCCAAATAAAATGTATGGTTTAATATATATTTGTTGAACTTATTGATTGGATTTTTTTAACAAGGAACGAAAAAATTCTATTGAAAAGAGACTTATAAATAAAATAAAATAAAATAAGATACTAATATTCAAAAGATACAAAGCTCCACATAAGAGTGAAAAGAAACAGCTAAGAAGGATTACAAAAGAAATAAATAACAGACCAAATCAAACTAAATCCACTTCATCAAAGAACCAAAAACAATAGTCCAACCAAAACACTGAAAAGAAGCCAAGAACTCTGAGCTCCGAGCAAAAGAGACAGAAGGGGGGAGAAACCAAGGGAAACTGAAGAACCTTGGAAGCTGAAAAGAAAACCCAAACCACACAGAAAATACATATCAAAAGCAGAAACCCATGAAAAGCATAATCAAATTCCAAAAGGAAAACCAACTCAAAAACACCCAGCCTCCCAGCCACAATAAACTCCAATCCACCAAAATCAATGCCCCCGTAATCTTCCAAGAAAGGTTTCATTAAACCGATTGGCAAACTTCGAACTTCAAAATGAATTATATCGAAACTAAAAAAGTTATTCACGGTAACAAAAAAAGAACAGCCCCTAAAGCTTTTGCATACCAAGAAGTAGGGGTGAGCATTAGTCGAAAGGTGTCAGCTTTAGGCACAAACCAACCAATCGTTTCAGTTGTTCGATGGTTGTCAGTTTTGGGTGGCTGTTTAAAATCAATCCACCGATTAGGACGGACGGTCCGTCAGCTTCAACCAAAACCGAGGAGAATGAGCAGATGAGATGCAAGAGGCTTCAGTGACAAAATGGAAATAGCTTGCCATACATGAGAAGATGGAGAACTGTGGGGTTTCAGTAAAGGAAGAAAAAGAGAGGAAAAACGAAGAAAAATGAAGGCGAAAAATAAGAAGAAAAAGAAGGGGAAGGGAGAACATGAAGAAGACGAAGAGAAACAAAAGGGGTTAGAGAGAAGATGTTGGATAGGTTTGTAAAAAAGTATTTTTTATACTAATTTAATATTTAGCATATTCTGGAAATCGAGGAAAATAAAAGCACGACAATTTAAACATATATCTTGCGCCAAGAGAAACACCAAGAGAGAAGAGAACACCAAGATAAAGCAAAGAGCCATGTAGCTTCAAACTTGTTTCTACTTCCTTTTGAAATAAGTTTGCAATATCTTCCCAAAAGTATCTCCGAATCAACCTCCTCATGAATTATCTCCAAATTATGGGATTCAGGATCGTCACTGCAGAAGCATCATCCGACATGTTGAAGAGAAGAATCACTTGAAGTTGGAGATAGCATATTCTGGAAACCACAACTTTTTTATTTTACAAACATATTTTCAGAAACCAAGGTGACTTTTGCAATGCAAAAGTCTGCATATCAGTCACAATGATACATCACATCAAGCTCATCATCTCCAACTCTCTACACAATCTTCTCACTTTAAAGGAAAAAGGGTATAGCTAGTTGGTTGGAAAGATGCTTTCTGGCTACTCTGACCAACCAACTTGTTGATTTTCATGTTTGCAAAACCGATGCCACCCGAAACTTAAGCTACAACAACCAATCGATGTTGGTTCGATCGGTTTTTTTCAATCGGCGTGGTTTTTTGGATCGTTCTGACCAGCCCTACCAAGAAGTACTTCTAGATAATCATAACAAACAAATGAAACACAGTTAAATATTAATTTGTGGTGACTGATCCTTAATCCTTCCCCCATATTAGTTGGCTAGAGAGTTATTGGTTTGAAATGTTACATGTACCAGTTCATTCGAGTTTCCTCAAGCAAATTAGACATCTTGCAGGAATTTTCCATTCATCAAAGATTAAATCTCCTCTAGGGTGGATGTCGGAGTGGTTATTTGGCCTCCCAACTCCTAAACAGAAAAACCAATTGATCTCGACCCGTCCCCTACCCAACCCACACACAAGCAATTAATGCTCTAATTGGCAAACCATTAATCGAACTGACCAAACCATCAATATATGCAATTCGGTTTGGTGTGATTTCAACACCTTGGCAGTTTAACTTTAGTTTTCAGTAATTCTCTAATAAATAACCAATTCGATTTTAGTTTTTCACAAAAATCAATCGCACCAAGCCACCTGCACTCCTATTGCGTTAATGTTTTAGAAAAAAAATTATTGCTCATCAAATATTCTATTGTTCCTCTCAATCCAGAGAAGCAAGAGGGGACCTACTTTTAATTACATGTGGGAAAATGGGTAATAGATACTTAAAAGTACTACTACTCCACAATTGTTTTCAATAAATTTGAAAAATAAATTACCCGAGGATCTTGTAAACAATCCAATGAAAATGTTAATTCATTTCATTCAATTTGGTCTGCCGCCTAGTTGGAATCATTATAAATTTTCAACCTAAAGGATTAGGTTGGGTTGGGTCCAAATACACATCTTAACAAACACCCTAAAGTAAACCTGAGAATTCATAAACATTAAAGGCATTATGAAAAGGTTGTGTACCCTGTGCTTTGAACAACTTGACCAAGGGTAGAAACAGCCACTTCACGTTTTGCAACAGCAGCTCCATCCAACAGGGCTTCAACAATCAATGGCATGAGTTCAGGGAGGTATTGTCTCATTGCAAAACCACCCTGTCAACAACCATAGAGCAAATAAAGAAAAAAATAATTGCATCACATTTGACTATGCTCTAATTTTTTTCTTCTTTTTTTTAATTATTTTTTTAATAAACATTTGACTGCACTCTAAATTGAGAAACCATAAACAAGAGGAACAAGTACGAAAGCAAGTTTTTTCTATAGGTTTACAGACACTTTTTTTTTCACTTTCGTTTTCATGGTAAGAAACAAGATACTCTCACAAGTTAATAACATGTATAAGTAGGTCCAAAAAAAAAAATAACAAGCCAAATAGTTATTGGTTCACAATTTCTAGACTTTCAGATCTCTGCAATTAAGTAGTACCAACATTTAAAAGTAGACATAATAAGAGACTACCACCAAATTCAAGAGGGGAGGATTGGAAGATAACCTTTACAACTAAAGCACTTTATAAGTGGTTAGTCACATCCTTTCAGTTAACAAATGAATCCACATATCAAAAAAAACAAATGAACCCATATATCTATATGCCCTTACAACTGAAACCCTTCAGCCATTTTTGGACACGACTGGATGCCTAATTTGATCATCTACATACAGTAAAGCAGAGGAAGAAACATTTACCATAAAAGCTTTTATTGTTTAACAAACCAATGAACTGTACATCAATAACTCAAAGTGCAATTTCCTCGTTGACAGTTTATTCTTATACCTAGGTTCAATGCAAATTAGGTGGAATCAAAGACAAGACAACCCCCCCCCCCAAAAAAAAAAAAAACTTTTTTATTGAGAACTGTAGATATCCGTTAAATTAAAAAAAAATCATGACATGACAAAAAACATTAACACTTGAAAAACAATCCTGACTAGCAAGAAATTGAGATCACAGTACACCCTTTATACTTGAAAAACATTTAGAAGGGGAGGGGAGGGGCAGGGCAAAAGGACGCTAAAATTTCCTGCCTCCTGAACAAAACGATGTAATTTGTAAAATTGAGTAATTATGTGGAATGTTCACTGACAGAAACTTGTAAAAGGTTACCCACCACTCTAGCAAGATCTCCAACAGTTACAAGAACTCCCGTGATAATGCCATTATTGGCATTCACCCCAGTGCCTTCGCTAAGCCTTGCCACAAGTGCCTAAAGAAAATATCCAGCATACAGATGAGAGAAAAGAAACAGAGAGAGCAAGAGAGAGTGTGATAGTGTTCGAATGAAAGAGAGCACAGAAGTTCATGAGTAACATCTGATTTACTAAACCTTGTGAACAGGAGCAATGTAAGGAAGTATTAAACGTTCACAATTGCGTATCAAACAACCCAGCAACTTCGCACTTTCTTCTCGGCATTTGTTATCTGCACTGCTAACTTTAAAAATTTTAACTAAGGCCTTGGCAATCAATCAAACATCTAGAAATTATGATATTCGTCATCAATTTAAAATGGTAGATTTGGCCATCCAATACAAAAACCTGCTTCAGATTACCTCTGGTCCAAATAGGTTAACAATTGTATAAGATGGCGACGAAGAGCTGGAAGAACATATGCAGGATTTTTTTCAGATAACCTCCCAGCAACAGATATCGCATACTCTCGAACATCAAAATCCTGTACCATTACATCAAATCTTTTAACAAACAAAACATCAACAACTATTCAAAAAGTTTGAGTCATCCACTGCTCTGAAAATTGTGTCCTTACACCCAGCATATTAACGCACCAAAGTAAACTGACAAGACATCCTCAAACTAGAATCTACAAGTACTGAATTACCTCATCATTTAGTGCAGCAAAGACTGCACTCAAACTATCCGCCTGTGCTATAAAATCGTCAAAACCCCTATTTCCATGCAGAGAGACAAAGATGGAATTGCGAACAGCAACATCAGCATCTGCAACAGCTGCAATAAGAAGCTTTTCCACAAGCTGTAAGAAGACTCGTATTAGTACAAAACCATAGTGGAGAGTACAGGTCCTGGAACAACATATTCTATGGAAAAACCAAGGGGCAAAAACAGAAGTGACGAATACAAAAACAAAACTAACAAGAAAATCCCAAATTTTAGTAATAAGAAACGATAATTTCAAGAGTCATTAATTATATACATCCATTGATGCCCTCCCTCTGCCACCATCCACAGTCGACACTATTTGTGTGATGGGTCTTGGTTTTTTCCCTAAATTGGTTGCATCTGCTTCATCCTCCACGGCTGCTTTTGCAATGGGCTTTGTGAAATCTCTCCCTGCCATGTTCAATCATCCTTGTGTGGCTCTCATAACTGGCACACATTGGGTAAAGTTTGTAGAAGCCTTAGAAGTCCTTGGATTAATATCTCCCAACCATGGTTGCAAGTTGAAGATCTTGCTTCTTTTAAACTCGGCTGCAGCACAAGAATCTCTTTTTAGCATGACATTTGGCTCTTCATTGAGCTCTCTGGTTCCCAGGTTAGCCCGAATTGCTTCAATTCCGAATGGTTCGGTCTCCAATCATTGGGATTGGATATTCTCTCTTGGTTAATTAATTTTAGGAGATTTTTGAAGGACGGAGAACGGCTAGAATTTCAGAATTTATTGGCAGTTTTAGAGATCCAAAGAGTGGTTGACAGACAAGATTCAAGATGTTGGAAGTTGGAAGCTTCAGGTCTTTCTTTCTTTCTTTTTATTTTTAAAAAGAAACATGACTTTTCATTGAATAAATGAAAAGAAACTAATGCTAAAAATACAAGGACATGAAACAAAACAAGAACTTCCAGATATGATTTAAAGTAATATATAGATCAATACAAGATAATTTAAAAAAAAAAAAAAAAAAAAAACACACAACCCCAATTAAGCATAAGCCAGAAAAATTTGCAAATACATTGGAGAGAGAAAACCAAGAAGAAGAAGCTCTAACTCTGGCAACTATAAAGCAAGGACACGAACACGAGACACAAGACAACACAGAGACATGCCAATTTCAGAAAATGTAGGACACGGACACGTTGAGAACATGTTATTTATTATTATTACTGTTATAATTATTATTTAAATAATATTAAAAGATAAAACCCAAAATAGTTTTTTTTTTTTTTACAAACTATTAAAATAATTATAAAGAAATTGTGAATGAAAAGTAACTACAAATATGCCGTTTATTAAGTTGCTTAAAAAAACGACTAATTTAGTTTAAAATGTTAATGGTGCATGAAACCCAATAAATTATTGCCCACTAAAACTAAATAAGACAAAAGCCCAACAACCCAAAACCCACATTAAAAGGCCCAACAAACACTAAAACAAAAAGACCCTAACATCTAATTCTCCATTTAGTCGTCGATCTTCTGTTCCCCCTCCCCCGATTTTATTCTCCCCTCTCCCCCAATTTCGTTCAATCTCCCTCCCTTCACCACTGATCCGCCGCTGTCATCGTCCTGACAAATGTTGAAGTTAGTCAGTGCTCTCCAGCATCTGATGACGCAACAGTTGTCCTCTTGCAAAAGAAGAGAATCGAAGGGAAGGGAAATAGAATATGGAGTTCTCTTTGGCATGTCTGCACGTGTTGCCCGATGTTCGATTATTAGGAGGAAGAAGAAAAAGAAAAAACATGCAAAATATTGTGTCCGACACAGACACTCCATCAAAAATGAAGTGTTTGTGCTTCCTAGTCTGGCAACAATAAACTGAACAAGCTAATGTCAATACTTGTCTTGAAAAAATAATGGAACCTTGGAAAAGCAGCACTCAAAGAAAAGATATTGAATCCCTTCAATAACCACCAATCAAACAGAACAAAATGAGGGAGACAAACAGTAATATGGAAGCTTCCACAAGCATTAATAGGGAAGTTTTAACTTTGGATAAGAGGCAACCAAAAGCTTCAAGTAAGAAATAACGGAAAACAGTCCTGAAGGCCATCAAACTTCAGCTACACATAACAAGGTGAACAACCACTTTTTACCTTCTTATAAGATCAATAGATGTTGAAAAACCATCTCTTCTTCATCCTTTAGAACTGATTAAAAAGAGAAAATGCGAAGCTTCAGGTCAGTTTTTTGTGAAATCCTTGTTCAAGCACTTGGCTGAATCAGTACAAAGCTTTGTGGAAATTAAGTTGCCCAAGAAGAGTTAATATCATCATTTGGGTTACAATTTTTGGGGCTCTTAATTGTTCAGTCTCTTCAAAGAAAGCTTCCAAGCCACTCACTTTCACCATCAATTTGCCCTTCGCGTATGAAGGATAATGAAGACTGCCAGCTCCTTTTCTTTGGGTGTAGTTTCTCTCAAAATTTTTGGAGGAAATTATTTTCTTCTTTAATCTCCAATGTGTGTGGTGCAATGACTTCAAGGATAATGTAATTCAAATATTATTGGGGCCTTCCTTAAAAGCTCATCCTCAGTTATGGGTTGATGGACTTAAAGCCAACCTATCAGAATGGTTTGAAAGGAACCCCAACACATTTTTCACGACAAGTCACTTCCTTTTGGTTTGATCATTATGAGATTGCTCGAGTCAAGGCTTCTTCATTGTGTTCTCTTTTCAAGTTCATTGTTGATTATTCTATTCAAAACATTAGTTTTAAATTGGAGCACATTTATATCAACTCTCCCGCTAATGGGTTCTTTCCTAATCACATCAGAGAACTCTCTTTTAAAAGAATCCCTTTCAACTTTCAAGTTCTAAATCCAAAGGCTCATCCACCTCCTGCATATCAATCTCATCAATTCTTTTTTCAAAAAGAAAACAACTTCCATTGAACAAAAATGGAAGAATACAAGCGCATACAAAAATAATACCCACATAAGAAGGAAACCCCACTAAAGAAAAGAGCTCCAACTATACAAAATAGTGCCAACTAAAGAATAATAAAAAGTTTTCGAAATTTAATCCCAATGGGAAACATGATATCTA
This sequence comes from Benincasa hispida, assembly GCF_009727055.1. Taxonomy (NCBI): domain Eukaryota; kingdom Viridiplantae; phylum Streptophyta; class Magnoliopsida; order Cucurbitales; family Cucurbitaceae; genus Benincasa; species Benincasa hispida. Next base: position 33,086 of record NW_024064958.1, on the reverse strand, counting down.
ACAAGGGAACAAACATCACAAGGATCCCTTTTCAACCCCCTAAACACCCAAATATTCTGCTCTCCCAAAGAACTCACAATAAAGCACAAACCTCTATAAGCCATAAAACCGACCCTTCTCACAAACAAGTCGATGGAGAAGGAACCATCTGATCATATCATTGGTATCTCTATGTCAAGCTAGTATGAAACCAAACATCTGAAAAAATTAGTCCCACACAGAACTCGCATCTCCATAGGATATGGTCCAGATCCTCCACCTTCCGACAAAGAATACAGCAGAAATGCCCAACTAACATGGGGCAACTTCCTCTCAAGCTGATCTTGTTGGCGCATTCGTGTATAACTTATCTGGTAAAAAAAACATACTTCTGTAAGGATCCTAATCCCCCAAAGTTGGATTGATGTCATGTGTTGTGATGTGGATGCTTCCTTCTTACCTACGCTTGCCTCTTGAAAGCAATCCAAAGTCTCTTTCCTTTTGGACTCCAATGGTGGACAAAATTAGGAAGAGACTTGCCACCTGAAAAGGGAAAAATAAGTTTCTTCTCTAAAGTTGGTAGACTTACTCTTATTCGATATGTTCCAAGTGCTACCCTCATCTACTATTTTTCCTTTTTCAGAGCTCGAGTGAGATGTGTAAGAACATCGAGAAGCTTTTGTGTAATTAGCTTTGGGGTTTCCCCCTTGAACACTATTCTCTCAGGCACAAGGTCATTGCTAGCAAGTATGCCCCTCATCCTTTCAAATGGCTAGCAAGTGGGGTCAAAGGCACCTACCAGAATTTGTGGAAGGATATTTCTAAGGAGCTCCCGACTTTTACTCCCTTGGTCATTTGTGTGGTGGGAGAGGGAAAGGAAACTTATTTGGGAAGATCAATGGGTGCAAGATAAACCTCTTTGCTCCTTATTTCCTTTGTCTTTATCAATCTCAATAATTCTATTAAGGAGCCCTTGTTTCTTAGTCTACAAATCTCCAAAACCCTCCCATTCCAAGGTTTAAAGAGCTTACCCATAAACTGATAATCTTTCCAAGTATTGAGAATTGATCTTTGGAAAGATATCTCGAAAGAGCTCCCTGCCTTTGTTCTTTGGGTTCGGTGTGTGGTGGGGGAAGGGAGAGAGATGTATTTTTGGCAAGATCACTGGATGGGGAAGAGACCACTCTCTGGGTTATTTCCTTGGTTGTATCACTTGTCTTCATTTTTTTTTTTTAAAAGAAACAACACTTTTCATTGATGAGATACAAAAATGCTCAAATTACAAGAAACTACGAAGTAATCACTTGTCTTCTTTTAAGAATCATTTTGAGACAGATTTTCTTGTGTGGATAGCAAGCTCTTGTATGTTTTCCTTCGGGTTCCGTAGTGCTCTTTCCAATAGGGAAACGACAGATCTGGGGGGTCTCTTCTCTGTTCATGAGAGTCACCCCTTTCGTCTTAGGGAAAAGAGATGTGAGAGTTTGGAGCCCTAATCCTCCAGATGAGTTTTCGTGTAAGTGTTTCTTCCAATGTTTGGTTAACCCTTCTCCCGTGGGTGAGTCTATCTTTTTGTTGCTATGGAGGATTATGATTCCTAGAAAGGTGAGATTCTTCACTTGGCAAGTTATTCGCGGCTGTATTAATACATTGGACAGGCTTGTGAGGAAGATGTCGTCGATGGTTGGGCCTTTCTGCTATATTCTTTATCGAAAGATGGAGGAAGACTTAGACCATATTCTTTGGCATTGTGATTTTGCGAGCTTTGTCTGGGATTCTTTTTTCCAGACGTTTGGCATGATGTGCGTACGTCACAGAGATGTTAGAGATATGATCGAGTAGTTCCTCCTCAATCTGCCTTTCCGAGAGAGAGGTTGTTTTCTGGGTGTTGTGGGGTGAGAGGAATAGCAGGGTGTTTAAGGGGTTGAGAGGGATGCTAGAGAAATATGGTCACTTGTTCACTTTCATGCTTCTCACTGGGCTTCAATTTCAAAGGCTTTTTGTAATTTTCCTCCTTGTAGAGGGAATCTCTCCTTTTTGTGGGCCTGATTTTTGTATGCCCCTATATTCTTTCATTTTTTTCTCAATGAAAGTTGTTCTTACCAAAAAAAAAAAAAAAAAAAAGTATCAAGAACTGATACGTTCCACCGTGAAGAGAAGTGAGCCTTTTAAAGGAGGGGTGTTCCAGCCATATGTTCCTTAAGCGAAACAGGCTCTAACCCCACTTATGAGAACCCAAGGTTAAAATGACCGACCAATGATCTGATGCGACTCTCGACCCCAACAATTGCCTACGATTACCAAATCTCTCGACCCAATCTTCCGACACCATAAACCTGTCCATCCTACTAGCCACCCTACAATTAGCCCACATAAACTTTCCGTCCACCAAAGGAGGGTCAAACAAATTACAGCCTTCGATAAAACTATTTAACTGTCTTGCAAATCAAGTGGACCTTCCTCCTAAAGCTTGCTCATAACAGAAGCTAATAACATGACAATCACCACTCACACACCACGTCAAACCACAAAGCCAAAAATGCTACCCAACTTCTCCATAAAAGCTTTTCTACCTTTGATCCTCTAAGGACCACAAACCCCAGAAACCTAGAAAACTTTGGAAGCGTTCTTCGTATCCACCTTACCAATCCCCAAATTCCCTCGTCCCTAAACCAAGACATCGATCTCCAATTAACCAAATGTGAACCACCTCATTCATCCGTAGGTACAGAAAAGTTCTCATATGCTTTTCTAGGTATCCTTTACTGTCACATAAAAGAGTCCTCATATGCTTTTCTAGATATCTTTAATCGTCGCAAGAATTTGAACCTAGATATAAAGCATATAAGAATTCCTCAACATGGATGGTAACAAAGTAGCATGCCACTATTGGAAACATAAACTATCACCAAGAAGACAGACCTCATCCATTTCAAGAAGAATTAGTACAAAGGTGTTAGTTAATTAATTTCAAAACAAATGAGTACAAAAGGGAAACACCCATTTATAAATGGGAAAGGGAATTAAATTACAAAACTCGCTCTTAAAAGTAATAATAAAAATAACCCCAGGTAAAACTAACTTTAAAATCTAAAATAAACCAAAGTTAAAACAATTACGAGTTAACCCATCAACCTATATCACTAGTTTAACATTGAAGAGTGAAGGGAGAAGTAAGAGTGTCCCACGGCAAACAAAATAATAATAACAATAACAATAATAATAATTCAATGACCATCAAATAAAACAAAACTACTTTGTCAAAATACTATACCTCCTCAACAAGGCGACGACGTCTCCCACCTGCGCGACTAGACCTACTAGTACCAAACTGTGTGCATGTCATGACAGAAAAGGAATTTGCAACTAATTTGCAACAACATAGTGCAGCATCTTTTCGTGTTGCTCCATCTTCATCATCCAGATACACAACGACTGATTCCCGAGCAAACTCAAGAAGGTCATGACCCTAAACCAAATAAACAAAATTGTAGATTAAAGAAATTTTGTACATAGAGTTAATTTCCAACTGTACACAATGAACCTTGAAGTTAAAACGAGCAAGTGTTTGCAATGCAAGCTGCACAAGAGATGAACCACAAAGGTCTGAAACTGGTTGAGGTACTGTCATCACATTTCCCCGCCCCACCACAGCAGCAGGCCTACCTTGAGGAGAATGTGATTTTGATAGAACCACTGAAATGCTATCTAAAAGGCGCTCTTGAATACTGGGAAGCAAAGTGGGAATACTGATACAAATAAAAGTAAATGGAAGCAACCATGAGAATTTTTTAAAGAATATTAAACAACAGCATATACAAGGAAAAAAGTTGGTGAAAGAATTATGTCTACCTGATAGTAATTTGCTCCAGGGATTCTACAAGTGTAGGGGAAAGACCAGCTGAGAACATGACGTCCAGGAGACCCCGAACATGAGATTCCATAGCAGGCCCCATGGCTTTTGCAATGCTTCCAACACAAGCCAAAGCCTCAAGTGAGGGTCTACCACGACGTGGAGCAATCTGAAGATTAAGATATTTTATAATTTTCACAAACCATCAAACTAGCTAACAAAATCACCATACTGCGAAAAATAAATAACTGGCATGTAGGGCAGAAAAATGCTAGCAAAATGTTGACATACTGCATCACGTAAGTGATTTGTAATAGTCGGCAAATAGAGTTTGAGTTCCCCATCTAAAGCACCAGCCATCTCTCCAAGGGCAATGAACCCACTGGCCCGCTCAGCTGGTGTTCTCAAAACAGTGAGAATATGATTCATGCATATCTACAAATTGTACACACATATTGTGAATTTCAAAGCAAATAAGCTCCAAAACAATTTGATCAGCAGCCAAGCTAAGACAGTATCACAAATAAGAAGGCAAAATTAACTAACCGTTAAATAGTTTGTCACAAATCTATCACGTAAAAAATGAGCGATTCTAGGTAATAATGAAGTTATGCTCAAGCGAACAAGACGGTCCCGGTGTTCCAGGTACCTAAGGACAATTTCAGCAACTTCTCTATATCTTGACATCATGAATTCACCGGTATTCCTATCAAAATAGAGAATATATCAATCAACAAGTGGTTGCCAAAAAGACTAAATAGAGAAGAACGCACTGCAGTTTACACTAGGGTCCTACAAATCATATGAGAAGTCTCAACATGAGTAAAGATTAAAAATAGTAAGGAAAAAATTTAATATTTCAAGAAAATGAATTAGCATTCTATCATTTACTTGACTACATTATTCTAAACGGAACAGAAATGATAATTTATGCTATTAAACACGCTTTGACTTCGGCAGTTAAATGGAACATATTACTTTGATATTCTAACTTTTTCAACTAGTTTCACATGAGACAGAGAAGATGTACTGGTAAAGGCAAGGAAATTCTGTGCTACCAATGTACAGAAAGACAGAAGCAGCACTAAGAGATGCTGAGTCCAAATCGCTTTTAGATGGTTGGTTAGAGGACGCCTTACTCAACCAAACAGAAAATACTTGATTTAACTAAGATCAAAATGTAAGAAACTTTACAAGCATGGCTTATAAAAGTGAGAATAAGGATCACATTAATCAGTTGAGCAAAATTTTACTTTCATCTACTTCTTATTTTCTTCTTTCTTTTTTTTAGCTGGGAGTCTCAAGAAATATTTTATTGATGAGGTGAAATATCCAAAGGAGAAGAGAAAAGTTCCAATCCAAAATTCCGTGAATCAGAAGACGGAAAACAAAAGAAACCAATTCCACATTGAAAAGGTGAAAGATGCAGACATCCATCAATAAATGTTGATGAACTTCACAGAGAAATAATGAGAAGATTCAAAAATGTACAATGGAAATAAACTCCCAAAGTAAAAGAATAGGAAAAAGAAAACGAATGTAACAAATCCTTCCTCGTCGAAACTGCAAAGTAAAGTAAAAGAATAAATGCATATAAATATCATAACGAGAATAGTGAACAAGTACATTAGAGAGAACACGATTTTGAGAGCCTTGAATATAGTGATGTCAAATTCTTAAATCCCCGATTGACCCAAAAGCTTAAGTTGATAGGTGAAGGCAAATTTAACATCATATCATCTATCAATCCCCCTCACTTGTGGGCTTGAAATTTGGAGAAGACCCAACAAGTAGAATTCAATATTAATTGGAGAGAAAATAACATCGTAGGGGTTTGGACACAAAACCTCTAGGACCACCTGCTCTGATACCATCTTAAATCACCAATTGGTTAAGCTGATGAGTGAAGGCAAATTTAATATCATATTATCTGATACAAATCTTTCCATCGAAACTTTAGTCTTATCTTCGAAGATACTTTGATTTCTAGCAAATCAAAGCTCGGAAGTTAAAGCTTCAATGGCATTAACCCAAAGTAGATGACCATGTGAAGATGAACCCGAGCAAATATAATATAGAAGGTTTTTTTTTTTTGTGAAACTACTTTTATTGAGAAAAAAATGAAAGAATGCAAGAGCATCCAAAAAAACAACCCACAAAAAACCCACTAAAGAAAGGGTTTCCAACTAGGTAAAATAAAGCCTAGAGAATAATTACAAAAAACTTTCGAAACCGAAACCCAAAGAAAAACATGAAACCTCACCAAACACCAGATCTCGCTATGGTCCCTCTCCACACCCCTAAACACTCGACTATTCCTTTTCCCCCAAAGATCCCACAAAAAAGTGCACACCCCCACAAACCACAGAAAACGGCCTTTCTCTTTGAAAGGCGGATGGAGAAGAAAATCCTCGATCGTTAACCACACATCCCTTTGGCAAGCAAACTTCTGCAAGAAACTATTCCAAACAGATCTCGAGAACTCATACTCCCAAAAAGAAAACCAAACACACTAAATCTTAAATAGCAAAAAAGAGAGAAGACCACAAACAAGTAGCAAAATGGCAAAAAAAAAAAAAAGAGGTGCCATTGATTTTAACCACTGCCCAAACATAATAAACATAGTGATGTTTGAAAAAAAATTCACAACTAAAGAAAGGAATATCATAAGATATTGTGTGAAAAAATTAAGACATTACAAATGACCCTTCCCCAAACACGAATACCAAGGAAAGACATCACTACCATAATTGACGCATACAAAATATAAATCTACACTAACCTCAAAAGCTCGCCAACTGCAAGTAAGGAACCATGTATACTGTGAACAGGAGCATTTTTACCCAACCCATCTTGTGTGGCTTCAAACATTCGATAGTACCTATCAGATGAAAGCAAAACATATACAGTTTCTTTTATCAAATAGAGTAGCAGTGAAGAGACGCATTTGCCAAATGCACACTAACAAAAAGATGCAAGCAAGTCAATTCTATGAACAGATATTCAAAACCCACGGGCATGCAGATACAAACACAGATAACAAAATAGTTCCTGAAAGCCAGAATTCACATCTCCAAAAAGATTTGCCTCTTGTTCAAAAAAAATAAAAATACACATATCCACAATCAACCAAGCCAACAATGAAAAACCAATAAGAAATGGACACACAAAAATCTTGCAATCGATTGTTCCTCACTTTCGGCCAAATTATTTAGTGCACTCAATCTTTGAAATTCTTCGGTATAATCCTCAATATTTTGATTCCTTGTTTGCAATGTTGAAATTGACCATAACGAAGCCTTTGATGACTTGGAAGAAATCTTTTCTTCATTATCCAAAGCATCTTAGGCCAACTTTGAATTGGACGCTTGCCATATAAAAGTCTATTATTTTGTAGTTGATCCTACCATGTCGATGCTCCAATTTTCAATTTAAAGGTCACCAATTTAACTTTTTTGAGAAAAAAAATTCAATATTCATTCTTCCATTATAGTTTGGAATGTCAATCTTCATCTTGTAATCCGGCTCTTGTCCCCAAGGAGGTCCTCGGAAGTTATACCAATTTTGATTGGGATCTTCATCTTCTCCTCTATAATCTTGGATTCTTGTTTGATGTCCTTGATAAGATTGATGAAATCTCGGGTATTCTTGATAAGGTTGATGACAATTTGATTGATAGGTTTGGACCAAGTAATCTTAATTGTCTGAAGAATCTGAATCATAGCCTAGAAGATAGTGAGGAATTGTTCTTACTTGGTAATGGTAATTTGGCACTTGGTTTTGTAGGTGTTGTGGCGGATAAGTCCTTCGGTTCAACTCTCTTGGAGGGGTTCTTGTACGTTCTTGATGTTTTAGTCCCCTGGAAAGAAGGTCTTCTGGATTTCCAATGGTTTGAAATTGTTGCCTTCTATTTTCTTGGTTTTCTTGAACTTTACCTACCTTTTCTTGTTCAGGTTCTTTTGCTTTACTCATTATACTAACCTCCTGAGTAAGATGCTCAATAGCTAGATGCATATCAGCCAAAGTAGTTTGAATTCGGTGTTCTCAAAACACAAGGCACACTCTAAAGCGAAAAGCCTTCTAATCGCCTTAAAGCGAGAGGCGATAAAAAAGCATTGCATGGATGAAGCGAGGCGCATATAATAAAATGCTGATAAATATTATATATAACTATTTTATAGGTAAAATAAATAAATAATCAATATTAGATATATGAAAATAAGATCAAAATTATTCATATTTAAATAAAGTTTGGAAAAAGTGGGGATCTATTAAAATAAAGTAGAGAATATTGTAAAAGCCCAGTTCTACAAGCATAACCAAACAAGCTTCAAACAGTGCCACCTGTTGGTCATGTAAGAAAATATTGTTGCTTTAAATTTAATGGAAGAGATAGACTGCCATCTGTCACACACATGCAACATGCAGATTTGATGTTCCTGACTTTTCTTCTTATTCTTCAATTTATTTTTTTCATGTCAATTCTTATTGATTGAGATTAACACTTCATCATCTTCGTCTTCTCTTTCTTTTTCTTCTCCGTTCTCTCTTCTTTTTTGGTCTTACGTCTTCTTCTTGTTATATGTTCTTCTCATCTTCCTAGTTTTCTTTTATTCTTCAAGCTTTGATACTCATTCTTTTTCTTCATCCTTGTATTATTATCTTTCCTCTCCCGACTCTTCCAAATTTCATGTTAATAGAGTTCTTTATCGCCCATGTTAATAAGTGCTCACCTGGCTTTATGGTGATGGTACAAAAGGTGAGAAATGGCGCACCAAGACGAGCGCCTTGTTGAAGGCACTCGCCTTGGATACTTCCAAGGCACAGAGGCTTCATCTCACCTCGCCTCTCGCCATAGGTGCTCGCCTCAACAACACTAGTTTGAATTCCAGCCATGTTTTCATTGATGGTACCGACTGCGACTTCTACTTGGGAAAGTTGCCAATTAATTGATCTTGGAGATGAGGAAGAAGCTTTTTCTTCTGGAGGGAATGGGTAGGTTTGGTGTTCTTGCCCATCATCAGGTCTCCTTTCACAAGCATGCTCTGATACCAAAGTTGATGTAGAACCAATTCTAGGAGAACTTAGAAACTAAGAATTTTATTATATCATTCAAATGAAGACCATCCCTCTTTAAATAAACCCAAAGAGGAAGGGTTTGATCACACCTAATTTAAAACAAACCTTACCTCTTTAAATAGACCCGAAAAAGGAAGAACTTGTTAACACATAAACTAAATTTAAACTTTAATCAAAACTTGAAAAACTGAAAATAGTAAAAATAACAATACAAAGGAAAGAATAGAAATATCCTATACAAACAGTAAACTACCCAAAAGCCCCTACATCAATAATCTCGCAAAGTCGTCTTTGAAAATATCCCAAAATTGGACAAAGAACTCGATTGTAAAGCCATCAGGCCGGGGGCCTTGTTTTTACCCAAATTAAGTACTACATGCCAAATTTCTCCATCTGAAAAACCTACCACTAACATTCTGTTATCACTGTGAGAGACCAAGACCAGCAAAGGTTGAAAGGAAAAGCTCGATGACCTGGAATTCTTGTGTATAATGTTGAGAAAAAACCTAGTATCTCTTCCTCTATATCATCATAAGTTGATAAAGGTGCACCCAAAACTAATTGAAGTTCAGAGAGCAAGACTTGCCATTTCTTTGTTGCCAAATAACGATGAAAGAAACCAGAATTGGCATCCCTTCTTTTAGCCACTAAAGCTTGCATTTTTTAATTTAGTTACGCTCTTCAATGAGGTAAAAGATTCATCAATTCACCTTTGGCAAAGTAACAGCTTGTAATTCTTTAGAAGAAAGAACATCTGAAATGCTTCAATTTCAACTAAGAGATTCTGCTCCACTTACTTGCTGAGATTCTTGGTTGTGATGCTAATTCTTAAGCACTGACTTGAGGTTTCAAAGCTTAGAGTGGAAAGTAAAACTAGTCCAACCACTAAAGGAATCTCCAATAAAGTTTTTCAAATAATCTCACAGCATTCTTTGTTAGATAACCAAGAATTGTAAAAACAAAAAAGAAGATGGTCCCCATGTGAAATTTCCAGTTTCTAACACAATTGAAAAGTGATCTGAGAAGATTTGAATTAGTCTACGAACCTCGGAGTTGACAAACATTAAATAGTCCTTTGAAATAAAGAATTTCTTTCAAAGCTCCTTTCTTTTCATCAATGAAAAGTTATATTTCCTTTTCAAAAAAAATTAATTGAAAAGTGATCAGAGAAGATTCGATTTAGTCTACGAACCTTGGAGTTCACAAACATTAAAGCCCAATCCTTTGAAATGAAAATTTGATCCAGCAAGGAGTGAAGAATGCAATCCCCTGATCTTGACCAAGTAAAATCACAATCGGACAGGGAAAGCTCTACAAGACTTACATCGTCAATTAAGCCTTTTTTTATTTGATAGAAACAAATGTTTTCATTGACGTATAAGCCTCTTTTTTGGAACAATAGAATCCAAGGAAGGTTGGTTAGACAAATCACACCATAAAAGAACAGAATCAACCTTAAAAACCAGTGACTTTTCACAAACGATTGGTCGTAATAAAAGCTGAGATTGATGCATTGCACTTGTCATTAGTGAGTCTTTGGACATTGAAGATGAAATAATGGGAGTTATCGTTTCCACACTTTTTCACTCCAACAGGAGACTCGTGCACTGCTTGTATCATTAATTCCTTTGTGGTAGCAGCAGAAGGAGGATTATTAATGTTCATGGGACCAACTACCTTTTCATTAATGATTCTCTCACCAAAACCACGTTTTGGACAAATAACCTCCGCACGAAATTTGTCATAATTACTACTCTTCATGCAACAGGGGAACGCTCAGACTGCCCAAATAAACCCACGGCAATCTTCAAACTGCATTCTAAAATTTCAGGCGCCAAGATATTCTCCTCAACCAGAGACTTTCCATCTAACATTACCGAACAAATTTGAAAAGCATCAAGAGAACTTGAAAAGTCCATCGCAAATAACATGCCATGACTTGAGGACTTCACACTCAAGGCTTCCACTGGAACGATCTCTCCAAATTTAAGAGAATTCACCGAGAAAGAAATCTTTTAAGAATTTGTGAAGAAATACAAATGAAACCCCTTAATTGCCTACCAGTGGCTTCAAAGATTGATCTCTTCCAATATGGAAAAGGTAAGTTCTTGATGCAAATTCAACCCCCGTAACTTCTGATAAACTCTTGTATGAGAATGAAGCCAACTGGACCAATTTTCTACATTCAAATGCAAATTCTCGTCTAACTTCCAGTTCCATTTTCCATCAAAAGTGAGATATCCAAGGTCTTTATTCAATTTAATCAAAGTCTTGTCCTCCATGAATGGATTGATCGACGATTGAGATTGAAAATAACCTTCAAGTACTGCCTTAATCATCTTCCAAGAATAATGCGCTAATAGTCTGGTAACCAAATCAAGCTTCAAATTCACTACTTCCTTCTCTTTTCGAACCCAAACAAGAATGATCTTGGACTGAATACTATCAAAAGCCAAGAGGGAATCTCTGATCATCTTCCAAAAAACTAACCATCCTTTCTTATCTATACCAGTAAGGACATGAAGATTTTTCCTTCCACCAATAGCAGGCCAAACCGCACACTCAAAAAACCAACCGACCAAAGAACAAACTTAGCTAAACGAACAAGTTTTTTTCGTATCTGTTTTTTCTTCCTTTTGCAAAATATATGTGTGCATATTTCACAATATGTCAACATATGCACATATATATTTATTTTTGTAGAAAAAAAAATAATGTGTCATCGACGTTTCGTGTCCTACTTTTTTTTAAATTGACATGTCACTGTGTCGGTGCCGTGTTGCATTTGTATCGCATGTCCATGTCTGATTCTTAGCCAATGTCAATCGAAGAGGGAGGCTAATCGGAAAGGGGTGAGGAAGGACAGGAGAGGAGAAAGGAGAAAGCATTATCTTTTGGCTTTTGTCATGACAAAACTGTTCTACTAGTTCCCTCAAGCCGCTTGTAACTAACCAAAAGAAAAGAAGTTGGTCGTGTTTCACAGGGATCAAATGCATGCCACAGTCCATCTTGGGAGTCTTCGAAGCCAACTGGACTGCCAATACCTTATTGTCCATATTACGAATTTTAATATAAACATAATCGTTTGGTATAGGTATGTTCAATTTTTTTTCTTTCCAAAACCCAAAACCAATTGAATTTATACCAGAAAGGCCAAACGAACCGGTTTCAACCCAAACCAATAGTGGTTTAAGTCGGTTTGAGCAAATCTTTTACTTTTCCCTTGCACCCCTAGCTTCCCCATCAGACAAAGAGAAATGAAACTTAAACGAATAGGAAACCAAGCTCCTTGAGCATACCAAAAGTCAATATGAAACGATATTTAAAGGAAGATGGATGATAGAGACAGGGAAGTGTAGAGCAAATGGTGTATCCCCCCCCCACCCACAAACTTATCTTCCCAAAAGTACGTTTTCTTTCCCTCCTCCACCACACAATGAACCATGAGGGTGTTTACTATCATCAAATAGAATCAAATACAAGGGATTAGCCCTATATTTATAGATAATTTAAGCTAACTAATCAACTAAACTGACTCAACCAAATAAAACAAAATTACAAAGTAATCCTCACATAATATGTGCTACATCATTTATCCTCTTATGACTTTGTAATTTCTTTTACTTCTTCACTTTACAGTAAGTTTCTATACTATGACAAACGAAACTTAACATAACATTAATCATCTACCTATTATATTTTTCATAACTGACCATTGCACACAACTACATGTCTCACCCTTTTCAATAACACGGAGGAAAGCTCGAGTGGCTTTATTCTATCAAGTAAAGAAAGGTAATATTTATTCTATCAAACATAAAGAAATTAACAAAACATTAAACAATCTACCTACTATGTTTTCTATAACTGACCATTGCACACGCCAACGTGTCTCACGCTTTTCAATAACACGAAGGCAAGCACGCAATGCCTCCACAGCCCGCTCCCGAACAGCTAGTTGTGGATCCCGCAAAGCAACCCAAATGGCATCCACAAATTCTGGTACATGAACATTGAAAACTGTTGAAGCATTTTCGGCCATTTCCTACAATAATTTACAATGAGAAAATAATAATGTCGATTAGTTCACGTGATCAAAATCCTTATATAATTTTCCACAAGTTCATATCAAAAATAAACTCCACTTCATTTTTCTCATTTAAACATCAAAACTCCATTTAAACAGAAAATAATCTTTAAGAATTTAACAATTCCTACCAAGGATATAACATACACTTCATTTGGGTTCATAAATAGATCCAAGTAGAAGGTTAATAATCAAATTTTATTTACTACAATTAAAACGATGAATTACCTTCAGGATTAAGACAGCAGCAAAGCGACGATACTCGATCCTTTCCCCACGCAACCATTCCAAAGCAATTTTTACCTGAGAATGGAAGACAATATAGCACTTGCTTGTACAAACTAATCATATTAGATAAGAAAAGTTTAGCACAGACCTGGCGTTCAACTTCATCTGCTGTCATTGCTCCACCCGCTCTAGCTAGATGACCCAAAACTCGGCTAGCGAGGACCAAAATTTCAGGATCACGCTTCAATTCAAATACATTCCTAATATAATTAGAAAATTTTGAAACTTTCGAAGCATTTTCACCCAGAGCCACATCAATCAACTCATCAATAGCCCTTAAAGCTCCCAAATTTTCAGCTACATCATTACTTTCTAAAAGAGTAGAAATACGATCATATAATTGATCCATGAACCGGGAAAATGTTTCCCCGTTAAGATCACGAGCTGCTTCTTCAATGTGTTTCTTTAATGCTGATGGAGCCCCCTCCTATAAACAAATGATGGTTAAGAAAAGAATTCAACAGAACATAAGAAGCAAACTAGTAAATTATCCATCATTCATTATACCAGAAAAACAATTAATAGTTGAAAGCATGAAAAGATTCACAAAATTTTCAAAGACCTTAAAGGCAAATCCATTATATGCTATCGAACAAATAAATGGTAAAAGCAAATAAACTATTACGCCGGTGAACTAAATTATAATGCCCATTGTACCAACAGTAGGAAACTTTTACTACTGACGCCGCTAGCCCAAATCAATGAAACCTAAACTACATGTTCCACTGATCTCCAACTACCTTAAGCTAAAATTTATCAGAACTTCCTCCACCGAATTTAGCAAAGCACAAAACAGGGCTCGATAGCAACAAACGCAACTTACGAAAACAAAACCAAATCACTTATTGTCGAGTATATCAAGAATTGGGCATTTTCAGCTCTCTTGTAAGGTTTCGACGAGTCTGAAAACAAAACAGCAAACAAAGAAGAAAGAACTCGAAGCGTACCTTGGGATGACCGCGAATGCAGAGGTCGGAGAGGATACGGTTGAGAGAGTCGAAGTTGCCTCCGCTAGTGGCAGCGGAGGAGGAGCGGAGCGACTGGCCTGAAGTTGCCATCAGGCCACAAAACCCTAAACCCCAGAAGAAGCTTTCTTGAACTAAAACGTTTTCTAGCTCATTCCTTGGCTTTTTTGAGCCCTAAATCTTCAGAATCATTGAAAACAGCATAATATCATAGTGAGAGCTCTCCTGTTGAGCGTGATAACGAAGGCTCTGTTAATTTGTCCGCTCGCATGCCAGCCGCGTCCTGGTCTAAGCGCTCTGGAAACCTTGGATCATTTGTTTGCTTCTTTTTCCCTTTTTTTTTTTATTTCTTTTTGGAAATTGCAAAACACATCCTCGAATTGTAGAGTTTTACAATCAAGACCTCGAATTTTCGATTTGATCCATCACCCGCAAAAGATGGGAATTTTTAACAGATGCCCAAATGAAAAAATGTTACTTTTTAGAAAATTAAGTGGAATTGTAACATCTAGGTTGCGCCTCAGACTTATAATGATAAGTGATGTGGAGTCTTTGTGTCGTCGTTTTATTCTCGAAAAGAGTTGATCAATTTTATTCTCGAAAAGAGTCGATCAAAAGAATTTTATATTGTACTGAACTCAACTGATATTACGAAGACATAGCAACAGTGGTAAGCACATATCGATCTGTAAGAAAGTGTTAAATTTATATCATTAAGTTAATTCTATAGTTATAGCAGTAAATGGGAGGAGGATTTGGTGTGGATAGGAATAAATTGTGTAAAATAAAAATGCATAAAGTAAGATAAAGGTAAATGTAACTATAGATTAGAAGATCTAGTTAGGGGAGTAAAGGGATTTCTAAGTAATTTTGATCATTGAAATTGTTGATTAAGCATACATTCAACATATATGTTCACAACTAATTGCTTGGAAGATCAAATTAGCCTTGTGGACAAAATAATTTTGAACGAACCAAGAAAGCGCCCTAATTATTAATTAAAGTCTAAGCTCTAATTAAACTACAAGCCTCGAGTTTTATTGGGTTCTAAGCCACCATATGAAACTCAAGTCATGAGCATTAAGATTAAGGGTTCAATTGTGTGGTTAATCACCTTGGAAAGCCTAATTAATTAACCAAATTCTCCTTTGAACTAAGCTAAGACATGCATAACTAAGACCCAAGAAAAGCTATAAGCCCTAGTATACAATTCTTTATCCTTTACTATTTAGTTGATTCCAAGCATTGACGAATAACTAGGAAACATGCGAGCCTAAAATCATTTAGCCAATACATACTTTCGAGGGGAGGGGTGTTAATCTATTTAAGAACATCTAGATATGCACAAGATTCAAAAGAAACATAGATCAAATGTCATTAACTTAATCAAAAAAATCTCACAAGATTACAAAGGGTTTACTTCCACAATTTAGATACAACTTACATCATGAATCCATAAACAAATCGAGAAGGAAGTTTCAATAAATTGTTACAACCCAAAAGAAAATAAAGAACCTAAGTAAAAGATGAAAAAGAAGAGAAAAATTGTTGCATCTTTTCTTTAAAATTCATCCTCTTTTGCCCTAAAAATCGAGGGAATATTTATAAAAATCTGCCAAGCGTCGGTGTACTATTGGAGAGCACAGCTGCGCTCTAGACCTTTTTTACCGTAGCGCCAGCCTTTTGCATAGGGGTTTATGCTGCCCGATGTGTAGAGTGTCGTTGCACTATTGGAGAACGCAGTCACGCTCACGGCAAGTGGGCATTCTGCCTTTGAGTATAGCGCACGGCGCCAAGCAGGGCACCATTGTGCTCCTTCCGAGGGCAAAATGGTAATTTTGCTCCTTTTGCTGCTATTTGCTCCATTTTGATTCAAAAATGCATCTAAAACGTCCTAAGGGTCTCATTTGCTCGTTTATCCATCAAAACACTAAATAAAACATTAAATTCTTAAGAATTAACATGATTTAGGTGGGAATAAATCGTTCTTTTAGAGAGTTATCAATAAATAGCAAATTTATAAATATTGAGTTTGTGAAACATTTTCTTATATTTCACTAGTGGTTGGATTTTAGAGTGGTTTAAATTTGTCATCTTAATTATTTTAATATAGTTAAGTTTAAAATAATTTGAAAAAAAAATTGAAGAATATTTGTTTTTTTTGGATTTTAAAATATAGATTTGACTAAAATTATAATTTTATTTGATTGATTATTTTAATAATTTCATATTGATTTTTGGATAATTAGCCTTTGGACTCATTAATCGGTTTGGATCGGCGTTTGGCTTGTTGATTGATTTGGATCAATCATGGCTTGTTGATTGGTTCGAATTGACCCATGGCTTGTTGATCGACTTGGATTGGCCTCTTGCTTGTTGAATAACTTGGGTTGATCTCTAGCTTGTTGATTAGTTTGAATTAGTTTGTGGCTTATCAATCGGCTAAGATTGGCCTCTAGCTTTTTTATGAGCTTGGATCGACCTTTGGCTTATTGATCAACTAAGATTAGCCTTTGGTTTGTTGATCGGCTTGGATCTGCATCTGGCTTGTTCATTAGCTTTAGAGTGTACCTACTACGGGTATGCGTTGGGTTAAATATTTTGGACCAAACCCAAAATAATTCAGGATGAAGGTTGGCTAGTCAAATGACCCCGAGTGGGTAACCACCCTCCCTTTAATTTTTGGGTCGGTTGGTCAGGGTTGTACAACATTTTTTTTCTCCTTCTTTTTTTTTTTTTTTTTAGTTTTTGTATCACCCTTGTGGTTAGTAACTGACAAAAGTTCAATTTTTCTTTATGCAACCCCATATATGGATCAATGAGTTGTGAGTGAGTCACATGATAGTTAACATTTTGCAAATGAAGTCCATGTGTCAGTTGTAAGAGCAAATCCTTTGAGAATTGCTAGCTAAAAATGCCTTTCATACTTCTTTTTTTCCTCAATAAGTTATAGCTGATAGTTGTTGCTTGTTACTCTTGAAGTAAGGGTCAAACTTAGGACAAGACACACGCAAATTTGTCTAAAACACCTCATTCTCATAAATTTGAATGGAAACTCATCAAGCATTAATATCTTAGCACACGCTTCTCTTTTACAAGTTTGTTGATTCAAAAATGTAGTCACAGAATTACTACCAACGTTTTCCACTATTGGAAGGTTGAGGAGATCAAAGTAATTTCGTCCTTTTTTCTTCCTCGCTATATGGATACTTTTCCTAGTTTTTTAATGCTTCATAAGTCCCCAAGTAAGTAGTATCACACACAATGCTATTTACCCACAATAATTTACATGTGCACCTAGTACTAATTCTCATTACCAACTTTGTGAATCGATCTCATATAGTAGTAGATTGTCTTCTTAATGGTTCTAGTTCTCTTCTTATTAGGTAGTGGAGTAAACCACACAATTCAGTTGCGTTAGCAATGGAGGGAGTGGGCGGTAAGACTAAGGCTAGGACCTAAGGGCTAATGCGAGGGCTATAACTAAGTTTGACTATGTTGTCTGCATACTACTTCTATGATCTATAAATGTAAGCTAAGAGTCAAAACAAAATAACCACTCACGATGAAAAAGATTCAACTAATTCAAAATAAATACTAGAACTGAATTCAAAATTCTCAATTTTTAAATATATATTTTGCAAAGTAAACCATTAAAAATTCACATGATTTGGAAGCATTTTACCACACTTGAGAAAGTTCATATAAGATACGATCAATAGATCTTCATTCACAATTCTAGACTTTTCACTATTATGTAAACCCGTTAACCTTAGTTACCTAAGCAAGCAAGTGTAAGTTAATTGATGTCTTCCAAATGAGTTGTAATGAATTATCTTTTGGTTAGGAGTGATGGAGAAAGAAAGTAAAACTAAAGAGCAAGAGAACTCTGGATGGCTATATAGGAAAGAATGGTAATTTTGGCTAAGTATGGAATCAAAAGGGAGACCATGCTACCTAATGAGATTTAATGCTGAATTGTATTGTTGATGGAGTGGGAAGAAAATGGCTATTCATCTCAAACGCGTTTTAATCCTTCATTAGTGGACTAAGTGGTCGCCAAGGAGATTTCATGCAAGAAAGTTTTGGCGATCCGCATAGGAAGAAAGGCCATTCATTTAAATGGTTTGGATAGATTATCCGGCTATTTGTGTAATTCCTAAGTGGCATTCAAAGCTCCGTGTGTCTATTTTCTGTGTTGTGCTACTGGAAGGCAAAAATCATCGGAATAATCCGAAGGAACAAAAATAAAGACGAAGGGTTTGTTTCTCGGGTGAAACTAGGCCATCAGTGAAGAATTGAAGCTCCAAGACGAATCAAGAAGATTTTTGAGGACTAACTTTTGAGGTAATATTTGTTAACTCAGTATAAATAAACTTTGTAGAATGAAACTTTTTAAGATGGGCCTGAAAATCGAGTTATATAATTTTTGGAATTTGAACTAGAAACTTGTTGAAACCAGCAGGCAGCTGCTTGAATTTGGGGCCAATAGATGAAGCTTTGAATCTCTAGATAAAAGGACGAGGAATTTCGAGCTGAAAATTTCGGTAATGTTGCTAACTTGATTCTAAGAAAGTTTGTAGAAGGAATTTCCCTTGAGATGAGTTCTAGAAATTTAAGTTATGAATTGTTGAAATTGAATCTACAGTTTTGATGATCCAAAATTTTTCTAAGTTGGGAGTGTGGGAGATCAAATGGTGGCATTCTTTGAAATACCCCAATCCCTACCAAATTGGCTAAGTGTCCGACCCTCAAAATGAATGGGTAAGGAGGCACAATGTGATGGTTTGGCATTGAGCTTGATTTATTGAGTAGGCTAAAAGGAAGTCTAATGGTAACACTGTAGTATGTTTATACGTGTAGTAGGTCGCCCTTGAAAGCCTATCAAAGCCTTAAGGAAGCAAACTTGAAGGACCTGTGAGTGACTAATAAATGATTTATAAATATTTTTAATTAATCCATGCTTTATTGACAATTACTTTATGTTGTTATTTTAACCAAAGAAGTTCCAAGCAACGCATTTCCCTATAAGTTTATAAAACGCATGCTAGTTACAGAAAGTTTATGAATATGCTTTGTACAGTGCGGTAGTTTTCAAGTTCTGCATGTTTAAGTTACAATTATTTGTATTATGTTTTAAAGCATATATGCTCTTAATGTGTTGACCAGGCGTTAGCAAATGATATTCTTTGACTTTTTTATGAGATTAAGCTTTTTAAGTAAGCTTGTTTTATGAAAATGTTTTCTATGCAAAGTATTTCAAGCTCAATACTGAAGTACAAGAGAGGTATTCTGAGTTGTATTACCCCGGTTTCAGTTATGTTATGATTTGGACTGAAGTACTTAGAGGCTTCGTTTCACTCTTGTTCAGTGATAAGCAGTGGTGCCCTCTTCAGTTATGCCTGGAAATCAGGATCTTAGTTTGCTCCTAACCGTGCACGTATGACAGTTAATCAGCTCAGTAGGATTGAACCATGAAGGTTCTTTCCTAGCATTGGTTGAAAGGTGCTGAAAAAAAAGGTTCTCACCCTAGGCCCAGGCTTATGTTGAGAGATCGAACAAAAGGGTTCTCTCTAAAACATGATATCCGACAATGGAGATTAAACCACGAGGGTTTCTTTCCTAGCATTGGCTAAAAGGTGTTGAAGCAAAAAGGGTTCTACCCCAAGCCCAGGCTTATGTTTGCAGAAATTGAAAACAAAAGGGTTCTCAATCTTGACATGAATATCCGATGAGTTGAATTGAACACGAGGGTTTTCTCTCATCCGAGAATCAGTTTAGCTATGTTTTCATAATATAATTGGTTTTAAAAGTTTTTTATGTACATGTTTGTTTGGCATGTTTATTCCAGTATTACTGTTTTTCTAGCTTTCAGTTTAAGCATGAGATTTATGTTTTTATTAAGTCACTCCTGGCAAGTAGCTCAATTCTTTCAAATGTTTTTCTTTTCCAGGTAAGTGGTCATCTCCCGCAGAGGTTAGCTGTCATCTCTATCTGCCACTCAAGGACTCTAGTTAAAAGTTCAAAGTCTAAAATGAGCAGTTTTAGGTGTTTATTTTGTAAATGGTCTGTACATTAGTGTTTGCTCTTCATATTAGGGACTAGTAAAGTGTGTTGGGACCCACTGAACTCTAATACTGTTAATATAATGTAGTTATGTGTTTGTTGATCCCTGGTGTTATAAGGTTAGTTTTAAAGTTTCCTTAGTTTTGGTGAATGGTTTATAAATAAGTATAATCCAAGGATCTAAGCACGTTAAGGATGTTGTTAGATAGTAAGTGCCACAAAAAGGGTTGATAACTACTGTCGTCAACATTCACTTCTAGATTAAGAAAGGGTAATTTGGAAAGGGGGATGTGACATATTGTAGTAACATCCAATAGCACCTTCAGAATATACCTAAAAAATTAAAAAAAGTAAACTAACCTAACCTAGATAAGCACATGTTGCTACTTTAGTATGAATTATAAGAGAGAAATGGCAGTAAAAAGAATTCTAAATAGAAAAAAATCGATTGGAAAAACTCCGATTCTCAATGTCTTAACAACAAACATAAAGAGACCAATGTTTTGAAGATAGTACTGAATTTTGGCTCCCTTTTTAATAGTTAATATGTACATCTCATTGAGAACAAGCATCCACTTCATTACATTATCAATTTAAGAGCAGAGAAATAGCCTTAGAATACCATAAGTTAAAATAGAAAAACAAACAAAATAACAATAAATGACACACAACAATGACAGTTCCCCCCGCCTTTTTCAAGAAATCAACAATCAAATCCATAAGTTCAATAGAAAATAAACAGAACACCATAAACGAATTTACATTTTTACTAACCTCGAAATCGACCACTGAACTGGAAAGTCTGAAAAAAACTTGTGGAGATCTAAAATTAAAAAAAAAATGTACGGGGGAGAAAGAAAGGAAGAAAAACATGTATTTTAGATCTGAAATTAACTTAAGTGATTTAAATTAAAAATAAAAATGGAAAACGACAACGGCGACAGGGAGACGAAATCGCGATGAATGAAAGTTAGGCTGAGATGATGCAATAGTGAACGACAATGAACAACGATGAATATATGGCCCGTCGAATTATTTGGGGGGATATTCTTAATTAAATTTATGATTACTAATTCTATTTTTATATGTTGGACTAATTTTCATTTATTAAGGTTGTTAGTCTTTGAACTCTAACCTCAGCCCAAACATGTCTCAACTTCTTAGTCTCTAAATCAACTTTCATGTTTTCAGCTCTCATCTTTGTCGAGTGTTGCATTTTAGGGTTTCTCATATACATCGTTGTTCATTGTCGTTCACTATTGCATCATCTCAGCCTAACTTCATTCATCGCGATTTCCGTCCCTGTCGCCGTTCGTCGTTTTCCATTTTTATTTTTATTTAAATCACTTAAAGTTTAATTTCAATCTAAAATACATGTTTTCTTCCTTTCTTTCTTTCTTACATTTTTTTTTTAATTTTAGATTTCTCCACAAGTTTTTTCAGACTTCCAGTTCCTGCTTTTGTTTTTTATATTTTCTTTGGCTTTTTTATTTTTGTGTTTGTTCTTTTTTTGTTTTTTTCTTTTTCTGTTATTTTTTGCGGTCTTTCTTTTCTCTTCCTTTCTTTGTTCTTTGATGTTTCTTCTTTCATTTTTTTTATTTCCTTTATTGTGCTGTTGTTCGGTGTTGTTTTTTACTTTTGTAGCATCTTTTTGGGATGTTATTGGAGTTTTTCGGACTGTGGCTGTTGTAGCTGTTCTTCTGATATGCTCGTGTGCCCCGTCAGCGAGTCGTTAATCTCACGTTGTTGAGATGGCTGCTTTACTTATTTGTTTACCCAACGCATTCTTATGAGCTATTTAACGACCTCATCTTCCGGTCTTCTTTGTGTCTTCCCGATCTGTCTCATTCTCCGCGGTATCTCTCTTCAATTACTACTTTCTGCGATATTTATAATTCATGAGGTACGCATTCTTGATGCATTTCTGATTTTTTGAGCACACAATGATTTGTTTGGTGTTGTTTTGCGGCTGTTGTTGTTGATTTTGCTGCTTGTAGTCCGTATAAGGAAGCGTTTGTGTCGTGTATATTACGATTTTTTTTTTCTAATTTCAGTCCGTTAGCGCTGGATTAGCATTGCCTATGTCTACGGGAATAGGTGAGTTTTCGCTTTGAAACTTGTAGTCGATTTTTTACATTTCTTTTTTGCGGAGGGGCAATGACCATGTTGCATACTTGGCTGGAGTGTAGTATATTTTTAATGTTCTGAATGCTAATTTTTGTCATGCTACTTACTACTTATCTGTTTTTTTATGCGCACGGCCTCGCATTGCGTTTGAATTCATTTTTTTTTTTTTTCAACAATGCTCCCACTTTTTCTTCCAATTCGTTGGTACCTTACACGTTGCCTACGACGATTTGGGAAATTCCTAATTTCGCTACGCGATAGAGTAATACAGTTCTCTTATTCCTGCTTTAAGCCCTTACCCTAAATGATCGTTTAGTAATACTACACGATCGCATAGAAAAAATCTACACGATCGTTTAGCCAATCTCAATGACGTTACCTGAGGCTACACGATACGACCACTCTTGGTTCTTCTTCTTTCTTCATTGATAATCACACACTACTACATTCTCGAGACTTCATCACGAACGACTCGACAAAACCAAACA
The DNA here is from genome assembly GCF_009727055.1 of Benincasa hispida. Classification (NCBI taxonomy): domain Eukaryota; kingdom Viridiplantae; phylum Streptophyta; class Magnoliopsida; order Cucurbitales; family Cucurbitaceae; genus Benincasa; species Benincasa hispida. The sequence goes on along the minus strand of NW_024064958.1, from coordinate 10,157 downwards.
CTTTGAAATTACATACTCGATGCTTGTTAATTATGCCTTCAGTCATAGAAACTACAGGGACTCCTTAATTCACTTAGTATTGATACCACTTTGTAATTAAGTATGTGATTTGAGCCATGAGACCCATAAATATCATTCACACCATCCACAACATGCTTCTACATTTAAATGCAGATTTAGAAACACCACGACTGAAAAGTTAAGATTCAAGAACGCAAGTGAGTTGGAATATAGCACAACCTCTTGTGTGTCTGATCACCATTGAGATCAGACATGAGGATTCGCAAATGCAGTCAGCAATAATGATCGTGTCCAAAGTCATTCTATTTTGAAACACACACAATTACAGTCCAAATCGAACTAACTGGTACATACAACAATAACAAAATTATATGCATGCTTTTCTATAAGATCGAGGGAATACAGCATCATACTTGTAAGACCTCATCTTCAAACTCCCTCGATCACGAGGGACACTCATCATTCCAAAGATTCCAACACGTTGAATCGTTCAATAGACGCCTAATGCTACACTCACAAAGAGGAGTGCTGATAACATGAAAGTTTGATAGAGACTGGTGAGACGTTTGGGCTGATGCTAGGTTCGAAACTAACCAACCTTAATGGAAAATTAGTTAAAGTCATATATATTTAATAGTATATTAGCTATTCAGGATTCGCGATTCGAGTAGAATTTACACAATCGAGTGTAAAATAACTAAAAAGTAATCTACATAAACAGGTAACCTCACATAAACCAGCCACCACACGAAGCATCATACACAACACAACAAACTACACCAGCAACAAACAATCAGATAACTGAGTCCAATCCTAAAGTCGAGTTTTATATGTAATGACTATTATTAAAATTGGCTACTTTTGTATGTGGCAGTGCTCAGTACGAGCATATTTTTCTCAGTAGATGGGCGCGAGACTTTTGTGGGTGCGTACGACTGTGGTATGAAGGAAACTGAAGAAGAAATAATATCACAGCGATTGCGAGCGCAAAATGACGCACAGAAGACACATCAGGCATAAAGAAAATTATACGAAAATAAATAACGCCAAACCCGTAAATGCCCTATACAATTCAGTTTCTGAGGTCCGAGAATTAGGCTTCAGGTTATTCGGTGTCTGTCCAGGACCCCACACATATGAAACACCCGCTACTCATGTTCGGCTTCCGCTTTAGGTGGAGACTTGTCGTATTGCTTTGAGTCGTGTATGTTCTTACTATATTTCACCATGAATCGAGTTTTAGTTCTTCTCTTTCACTATCTTTTAGTTGTTTCTCCTAATTCAATCTCACGAATAACGAATGGGATGCAAAGCTATTTCTGTGCCCTCAGAATGAATATAGACCTTTTCTCTCCAACTTTGATATTCACTCGAATGTCTCCCTACATTTAAACGAGGCCTGCTTATTATCGTGACCATCTATATTATTCACTTGACTTTTCCATCAATGTACCGTATCTTTGCTTAAGTATTGAGCCTGATCTTAACACTCTTTAGTTACGGAGATCCACATCTACTATAACTGCAAGAAGCCACTCCACAAGACCAAACAATTGATTACTACAGATATAATTTTGGTTTTCACATATGAAAATCGATCAGACACATAGAGAGAGAGAACAACCATGTAAATAGATCTCTATCAATTCACTAATAGAGTAAATGCAAGCACCGTCACATCGCACAATCTCGCTATGACCCGTGACCATCTTGCTGAATTTGATACATACATAACTACTTTAAAGAAAATAAAAAAAAAAAAAGTCCTACCTAACACAGTATGTCTCCTTTTATTGCTAAGCATATAAAGAAGAATTCTGTGCGACCAGCTTGTTGAGTGTTTCCAGAGTGAGTATTGTCACTCTTCACTATCCTTTCATTTAATATGTAGTACCGCACTTTCATATCTAAACTCAACTACTGTGGTCCTTTCTTGATTTTGAAGAGAGTCACATAATTAACGGGTTACATAGAGTGCGATTGATAATCAAAAGTATTCTCCTACGGAATCAATCTGAGATAGAAGTGGTACAAAATCAAATATTCCAACATATAATAATCAAGGGATATTGTTCGAGTTTATATCAGTTCTAGCACAAAAGAGTTGATAGTTTAGGTGATTTGGATGAAATGGTAAAAATTGAGCATAGACGAAGTAAGCCTAGTGTCAAGAATATGAGCAATAAATGCACAAAGCACAATGCCCAAAAAATGAAAAATGATCTAGGGAGAAGGGAAGACTAGGGCGCCAAAGGCGGCACATTAAAGTTTTTTGGATCAGGCCTTGACCATTTAAGCCCATCATAATGCAGACATCTCATGCATGAGCCGAGCCGACATGGGCTCACGAGATGTTAGAAGATGTTCTTACAACGGATGACCGGGTCTCGAGGGAGAATAATTGCAAAGGAGGATCTACCCGCTTCACACCAGGGCTTGCTGTCCTCCTCTAAACACACACTGCAGTACGTTGAGTCAATTGTCACCTAATGCGGTATCAACTTATAGATGACAAAATTGTTAAACTCATCAATGTATTGCACAAATGGCGTTATATAAGGCAAGACATGTACATTTCATCTTGATTGTCCTCGTGTCTAAGGGAGTCACGAGAACACAATCTCTTAAGTGTATAGGATAACGAATACCGTAATGCTTCACTCTCTGACTCAACATCGAGGTGCGAGATATATGGACAAAATTCTCCTGGCATCTTAACTCCGACCACTTTTGGCTAGTAAAGTTTCAGAACTACCTTGTCAAATACATCTACACAAGAGTGCGATTGCGTTTATCCGTAGTGGTAACAGCTGGAGAGGCCTAGTGAGGAAGAGTATATCCTTTACTAATAAAACATAGCCATGAATCATTTAGTGATGAGACTCGATAAGGCGGAATTTCAGTTTATTCGATTACACTCCGAGCATGTAAAACGACCTCATGTATGATACATCTCATATTAAATGACTAGTTCTATAAAAGTCAGCATACAAATAAAACATATATGCGAATAAAGAGTAAATAGGCATAGCTTTCCTTTAGTATTTGGATAAAGAGAGTAACATAATGGGGCCAAGAATAAACAATCAGAGTATACCTCTATAAATCTTTTTGAAAGAAACTCCATATGTGTCTATCGGTTATGTATCTAAACACAAAGACTCTGGGATAGATTAAGGCCGCCAATCTAAGCTGACCTAAAAACTGCTCTCCAGAATTTTAACCCTCTTACGTAATCACCAAAAAAGCATAAGGAACTCGAACGCAATGAATCAGAACTCGAGAGAGAAACTACTTGGGGCAATTAGGCTTATAGTTCTTCAAAAGAGCCACTGACAATCTGAGTCAGCCATGCATAGTTTAAAAGGATTGGAGTAGACTGAGAGTCAATGTCACTTTATGATGCGGTCATGCCTGCTCCAGAGTAAAAGTTGATGCTATCAACCTACTCTTAAGTTAGAGACGCCAACTTGCCTAGGTCGAGCACGCAATACCTTATTATAAGAGTGGTACTACCGCGCATACTCTGAGTGTTATTCTTCTACAATATGACGTTCTGATGAGAAGATGGGCAAAGTGTAGAGTTGTGGGTCTTTGCTCATGAATCTCTCTCGCGCACTCACGAGAGCACATATCGGAGCGCTATTTAGAACGATACACGACATGTCACTCGCACAAAGAAAAGAAGCAGGATAGTCCTATCGTATCAGACTTAAGACACGTCTATATATGCTCTATTGGTCCATGCGAGCTTGCTAGGCTCGAACGTGTAGGTAAACACTCAAATAGTCCACCACACCTAATACGTAGTATGACCGAATACTGCGACACTTCTTATCGTTTATTCACTCCCTTGCCTCGCTAAGGAGTACCTGCAATGATAGACTGTAATGTATAATAGATAGCTGTCGTTGTTATTGTGAGACAACTGAATAAAAAAGCTATAATTTTCTAAAAAGTGTGGAAAGAGGTGTCTCTAGCAATAAGTTAGCGCGATAAACCATTTAATAAGCGGCTCTCATTCATAAAAGTCCGAGTTATCTGCCTATATTTCTCGTTTAAGCATTATAAGATATGTAGTATATTATATTAGGCGTCTATAATTAATATATATAGAAATTAATAATACAGTGACCAGCTCTTAATCCACCACTCCACATACTAACTTTTATGCATATTATTCAACTTTAATTTATTTTCGGCTAAAGTGAGTTTAGTAGAAATATTTTCATCATATTGAAACACATAAACGCCATTAAAAGGTTCGCTTCTGTTCTAGGCTTTTATGCATTTTTAAAGATAAATCACATATTTATTATTAATTTCATCGGCAATCAAATAATTGTATCAAATACATCATATCAATTATATTCACGATATAAGGCTAAATGATTTTAATAGTATTCATATATATCCATCCAATTTTCCTGCTGTTAATTTGAAACACTTGCAAACTACAAGCGGCAAAATCTGATCCCTCAACGTTTTTATTTTCTATATTTAAATATTTTTTTTTTTTTGAGTTCTTTATTTCCCTTTTATTAATTATTGTTTCCTTTTTTATTTTTTTTTTTTTTTTTTTTTTTTTTTTTCTATTTTTTTTTTTTTTTTATTTTTTTTTTTTTTTATTTTATTTTTTTGTGTATTTCTGTTTTATAATATTGATGAATATTTTGTTTTTTATTGTTTTTATTTTTTGAACACACATATGAGGCTAACCAAAGGGCGTAGCCCTTATGGATTATAGCCTTGAAGCTCCACCTGCATCGCAACTGATTACTTCATTGAAGACTGAACTAAATCTACTTATGTGAATAGCCTGTACAGATAATCCACCATCTAATAACCTCGTCGCAAAGGGCACTTCCATTACAAAAAGACCGACAACTGCTAGCTCTTCACGCGATCAACACCTCAATTATTATTGTTTATCTGTATCGCATATAACCCTTTAACTATCAAACGAATGATGAAGTAAAGAGTGGTTCAAGACTTTGATTTGAAACCTTTAACTAATACGCTCGTTAAGTCATAGTTAGGGGCTTAATTTTTAACACTGTTTGAGCCTTGTAGTTATGAACTATCATAACCCTCTCTTAAGTGAGCAGCACTGAATTCCATCAAAGGAAACAGAGCTCCATGGTTTGTGTTGAGCTAATAAGGGAACCAATTCAAGTTCTATTAGCTCTCGTGAGTTCCTCTCCTTCCCTGTAAAGAGAGGCCGAGTGGGCTTACCAACTAGAAACTCGAAATCAGCGCGCTTAAGAGGTTGATGGGTAGATTTATGTGCTATGCATATACCTGTCTGTGTGTGACTCCGAGTTGCCCAAAATGCCGCCCAACCAGGTCATACACGAATTTCGGTCACCTAAATGGTTAAGCTTGTTGAGTTAAGCACATCTGGCCTAACTCTCAGCCCATAAGTCAAAGTCAAAAGGACGGCACGTCATCATAAAGCAAGAGAGTTTCCTCAAACGGTCAGCTTCAACGTCATTAAGGTCATGTCATCGTATGGTCATCCCTAGAGGGGGGGCGGCGGGGGGGGGGGGGGTTGAAATGTAATATTTCATTTATCACGACGTTTATTAATTAGGAGACCCCCAATTAATAATTTTGAAAAAATTGTAATTTGTGCTTACAGTACCCCTCTATTAATAAAAACGTCCTTTGTAATAGTGGCAGGATATTTACCCCTTAGGAAGTGCTCACTTAAACGAGCAGTTCCCGCTCGCCCTGTCTCGCATCATGATGATCAGGATGCAGATCATTTGGTAGGCACTTTACACAACACTTGATAACATCAACATAAGTGGGTTTTATCCATAGTGTCACCAGGAATAAAATATCTGGCTCTTTATCTATTATACTACATGACGGCATTTAGGTTATCACATAAGGTATGATCCATTTGCTTTCTCCACATACATGTTTAAGTTATCATATAATAACATCGGATCTTTAGTTATTGATTTAAGTAAATGCTTATAAAATAACATTTTATTTATTAATAACAATATGGTTCATAGAGTTACAACTATAGAGACGCACGCAAAGAGATTTAGGACACATTAGTGTCTCGCGAAGCAATCTTTCATTTGTCAAAGCTACAAGCTCTTAGAGGTTAGACTATATGTAACCAAAGCTTACACAAAAACAGTACACAATAAAAAATTAGAAACTGGTGCATACACACTATAGTCGCAATAACCATCTCCCATAAGTGTGCCCTAGACAAGATGGGCTGGGCATATCCGCATAGTAGGACCCATTCTGCTCGCAGATAACCTGCGAACACTTTAACCATGAAGAGTCTTTGTAAAAGCGGTCAACAATGTTTGTGGGCTCCGACGTGATCCAAATCAGATATGAACAATCACATGACGGTCATACGAGAGGCACAAGTCTGCCGCGATTCAACTTGATGACTATTTTCTCTATTACTATAGTGCTTGCCTTGCTTCGGTGACCCGAGGTTCCTTACGAACAATTTTGTGCTATGGAAGGCCCCATTCGTATAAAATCTGACAATTAATATGTGTTAGATCAGTAACGGGGAGGAGACTATAATTGGAAACAAGCAGGTCGCAAAATTGCAAGTAAAAGTAAACCACTTCACGGGAAGGCCACACAACGCTCATATTTAGCAAGCTTTAGCCACAAAGCAGTCTCTAGCGTATTTTTTAGGCTACTCTTATGGTCGGAGGTGCGCGCGATGGAGGGCATCGCTTGCTTGATGCTCTGCACATACTAATAGACGCCTCCATTTTAGAGTAAACACATGAAACCGTCTTCACCTTTGAATCTCGCTCAATTTCTCGACATAAAAGGTGCGTCTATTTAGTAATCTGAAAAAGTTAGAGTTCTGGTATATTCTTGGTACTAGGGATATCGAGGAGAGTGCTTGTCTATCGCAGTACGGGCACTTTATTGAGCTCCCAACGCATGCATTCTCCTGAGTAATTTGAACTTGATAGGATTGAAAAATCTGTGCTGCTCCTTCGAGCTTAGCAGTCCAGTGGGATTGCTTGAGGGATAATTCTACCGCTAAGGGATCATTCGCGCCTTCTCGATTATGCGCTCTGCAGCGAAATCCGCTACTGCATAGCAATGTCGCGGTCTAGTATAATAACATTTACATTCAACATTAAACGTGCTGCTGCAAGCAACGATACATAGGGAAACCCGTGCTTCATGTGTGCTTCGGACACACCTCTCCTTGATGGATGTATCTTTCAGCATACTATGATTTCTAATTATATTAAATACTATACTATTCTTAGACCTATAAAAGGACAATTCCATGTCTGTAAACGGATCAAAACTTAGAGAGCCCTCTTGGGGATATTATTCTAATTGTTGGGGGGAAACCCTTTAGCATCCAGCAGATACGTTTTGTATCTAACATCTTATCATATTGTAGGGCTGCATGCACTCGTGGTTTTGAACTAATAGGTCAACGCTTTTGTTGCACTTATGATCTCTTCAGTGTATCTAAAGAGAGTCTCCTCAAGTCTCAAGAAACAACTAGGCGCCATATCTCCCACTCTAAAAATCACTATTCATTATCTGTGGAAATATGGGAATTCGTCGTTTCATCACATGTGGTGTCCTATAGTAGCGTCAGTAAAACAGAAAAATTTAGCTACATCATTCCAATGAGGGTAAGAAGATATATCATATTTCGGCACATATACAACAACAAGAGAAAACTAATGAGCTGCAGTTGTTGATTTATTTCTGCTAAATGCCTTCCAATATAACCAGGAAGTGCTGCTATTGCACACTACTCTTCCAACTGATCAATGGGCCATAAGATTTGATCGTAGTTTTTGCAATCTATATTTCCCAAAAATTAGCTAGATGGCTGTAGTGTTCAAATGCGACGATAAATGGAGCGATCTAAGCCTCTTATAATAGCTTTCTATAGGCTTCATGTCCTATTTCCAAAATCGCACTAAGGAAGAGAGGTAGAATGCCATCCTTCTGTTTGAGGAATCCACATGTAGAATGGTCACTCCTCCACTAATATTACCCAATTCTACACACTATAGTCAGTTCTTGACATTTCTCAGAGTTGTGTGATCTTCAATTGCCATCATATCATAACAAGCTGACTGGCACTAAATATGGAGACATATGAAAGAAAATCCTGATAGACCTCTTTAACAATGACACTATCAGGTGAGAAAGTTTTCTGCGATCAGAGTCCACTCGGGCCAGTGCCTTGGAGTATGAATCAAGATCTCCTTTGACCTCAGCCAAAATGTCTAGCCAATACTTAAAGGTCTGCAGCCAGCGTGTTTCCATCTATCACCATCATTATCTCCCTCCTTGTGGTTAAGTCACTTACAAAACACGCTATAAGTTCTTACACAATCAATATTTCATAGCCTTGATTCTAAAACATATAGGCTCCGTCGGACATGAATTCCAATTACATCACGATCGATTTCCTTAATTCATGGCGCGTTAAATCAAAAAAATACTACTCAACCTGCATAGTGTTCTTAATGAACAGAGCATCTTCTTGGCGGCATATACTTAAGGCGCTAGGTAGTACTAAGACGGAAAAAACTTGCAATGGTAGTGAAGCCATCAACTCCATCAATTTCAGATAATCTATGATGTTTTTGGGGGCTCTCTATATGCTAACGGATCCCATCAAAGTTTAACAATAGCGAGTGTGGGTTGCAGAGACACTATGCGCTCGGGCGCGACGTGAGTGTGCGAGAGCGAGGGATCTTTCACGTAGAGGATTGAAATGAGTTGTTGAAGTGCCTAGAAATAAAGAAACATTAAGTCACAAACAGAAACTTCTTGAAATGAAATTTCAGGAAACGCATCTTAGGTATATAAGGCAATCTGTATAATACAACGTGCTTAAGTCTCGAAAGTCTCGTAAGTACTGCATTTAGCTATATGTTCATTTCATTAAAAGCTTCAGATGCTTGTCGTTTAAGAGTGCCTCTAATTGATTACTATTGTATTCTTGTGAGTTTCATTTTTTTCACAAGAAAGCATTAACCCAAAATTTTGTCGAAATATTATAAGAAATCACTACATATTTGTCTGAAGCTCGTGGCTAACCATTTAAGTTAGCACTATTCTAAATATAAAAGTATCCACCAATCATGCATATGACATTGTATTTCTGTAATAATGCGTAGTAATCCTTACACAATATAACAAAGTGAATGAATCAGCATCAACGTCTTCTTTAGTGAGTGAAGGTAATCGCTACGGGGCACTGAGTGTTCGAACCTTCCAACGTCCTATTCAAACATTTCCTATATTAGAGCGGAGTTTCTTCTCTAGTCTTCTGACGCAGGTCACAATGGCACAGCAACAAATACGTTGTGGTTGCGCACTCGCTCCTATATCCTTAACACCACGCGTGGCATACAGACTAACCTTTTAACAGCACTCTCCATAACTTCTCAAAGGGCATGTTCAGCTAAACTACACTTATCATTGAACAGGTGAATATGGCAAGACTTACATCGTTCTAAAACCAAATGTATGTGACCAGTCTCTCCAATTACTGGATTAACGTGGCAGATTTCTGCCCAGGACAATTAGTATGTCCCTTGGAAAAGTTATAAGACTCATGGAACTTCATTCATGGTAAGAATACGACAGACACGAGGAGGCATACGTTATCTCATACACATGTGATATTTATTTGGTTACTCTCGGTTAATCTATGTACTAACAATTCGCAATTCATATCTGTAGGCTGTGTATCTTTTCGAAAAATAATCCTCCTAGTAAGAAATGGTTAAAGGAGATCCACGAACCTACATGATTTTATCAATGTGTATATGTACTTAAGAACTTTATCGATATGTTAGGGTAGATACTGCCCGAATTAAAGCTAGTAAGGAATCAAAGGGTGCTCTGCCACATATAGTAAGTAGTCTAACAAATGATTCCTCACAGTTACCGAACTGATGTCAAATCTGGAGTATAGTGTTTTTAGTTTAGTGTCGTTTTGAACCCGGTATAACAAAGTTTTTAGCAAAACTTCGGTCTTAGGTAATCCTTGAACTTTTTAAGAGGCTATTGCAGACCCTTATATTGCATTAGGTAATATGAATACCCATGATCTTGATAACTCCATCTAATGAAAGAGATGA
>NW_024064957.1:6180-8335 GCF_009727055.1 Benincasa hispida | reverse complement strand
GCCCGAGCGTATATCTTGGCTAGTCTTAACTAAGTCTTGACCAAGAAGCATGAGCCCATGCTTACAGCTCGTGAGATCATGGAGTCCCTGAGGGGAATGTTTGGAAAACCGTTTGCACAGCTCAAGCATGACACTCTTAAACATATCTTTAATGCCCGTTTGCAAGAAGAGGCATCTGTTTGAGAACATGTTCTCAACATGATGGTCCACTTCAATATGGTGGAGATGAATGAGTCGAGCATCGATGAAGCCAGTCAAGTTAGCTTCATTTTAGAATCTTTACCTGAAAGTTTCCTATATTTTCGTAGCAATGCTGTTTTGAACAGGATTGACTACAACTTGACCACTCTTCTCAATGATCTAAATATCTTCCAATCCTTGATGAAAAGAAAGGAACAGAAGGGTGAAGAAAATGTTGTTTCATCTTCTAAGAAGTTCCATAAAGGTTTGAACTCTAGAACCAAGTTTGTACCTTCTTCTTCCGGCACAAAAAAGTGGAAGAAGAAGAAGGGTGGAAAATGGAAAGCTAACCTTGTAGTTGTTTCTCAAAGGGGTAGAAAACCCGTCAAGGCTACAAAGGGAATTTGTTTCTATTGCAACCAAGATGGTCATTGGAAGAGGAACTACCCCAAATACTTGGCAGAAAAGAAGAAGGCCAAGCAAGGTAAATATGATTTACTTGTATTGGAAGCCTGCTTAGTAGAGAATGATGATTCTGCCTGGACTATAAACTTGGGGGCCAGTAACCATGTTTGTTCTTCATTTCAGAGAATTAACTCCTAACGGTAACTAGATGTAGGTGAGATGGCAATGCGGTTGGAACTGTGCACATCATCTCGACTGTGGCAATGGGAGGTCTCTAGTTGCCTTTACAACACAAATTTCTTATTTTAGAAAATATTGATGTAGTTTCTGATTTAAAAAGGAATCTTGTATCTGTAAAGTGTTTGCTTAAACATTCATATTGTATCAACTTCATTGTAAATAAAGTGTTATTTCCAAAAATGGTGTTGATATTTGTTATGCAAAACTGGTAAATAATCTTTATGTGCTAAGACCATTAGCAACTAATGTCCTCCATAACACAAAAATGCATAAGACTACAGTAACTTAACATAAAAAACTTAAAATTTCTCCTAAAGAAAATGCCCAACTTTGGCACCTAAGACTAGGACACATCAATCTCAATAGAATTGAGAGATTGGTGAAGAATGGAATTCTAAGTGAGTTGGAAGAAAATTCTTTACCTGTGTGTGAGTCATGCCCTGAAAGCACGATGACTAAGAGACCTTTTACTGGAAAGGGCTATAAGGCCAAAGAATCTTTAGAGCTATTACATTCAGACCTATGTGATCCGATAAGTGTAAAAGCTTGGGGAGGTTATGAATATTTCATCACCTTTACTGATGATTATTAAGATATGGGTACATTTATTTACTGCAACATAAGTTCGAATCTTTTGAAAAGTTCAAAGAATTCAAGGCTGAAGTTAAAAATGCATTAAACAGAACGATTAAAACATTTTAATTTGATCGAGGTAGAGAGTTTATGGATTTAACATTCAAGAACTATTTGATAGAACATGGAATAGTACCCCAACTCTCAGCACCTGGTACACCTTAGCAAAATGGTGTATCAGAAAGGAGAAATCAAACTCTGTTGGACATGGTTCGATCTATGATGAGTTACGCTTCCTTACCTGACTCGTCTTGGGGTTATGCAGTAGAGACTGTAAAATACATCTTAAACTGTGTTCCATCTAAGAGTGTTGCTAGAACACCTTTGGAGTCATGGAATGGTCGTAAAGCTAGTTTACGTTATTTCAGAATATGGGGTTACCCAACACATATGCTTGAAGCTAATCCTAAGAAATTGGAACCACGTTCAAGAGTGTGCCTATTTGTAGGCTACCTCAAAGGAATGAGAAGTGGTTACTTCTTTGATCCTAAAGAAAACAAAGTATTTGTATCGACAAATGCTACTTTTCTTGAAGAAGACCACATAAGGGAGCACAAGCTCAGAAGTAAGATTGTGTTGAATGAAATTTCCAAAGAAACTATTGAATCTTCAAAAAGAGTTGTTGAAGAACCGAGTACCTCAACAAGAGTTGTTGAAGTAGGATCATTTAGTAGGTCAAATCCACCTCAAGTGTTGA
>NW_024064957.1:0-4627 GCF_009727055.1 Benincasa hispida | reverse complement strand
AAACTCATTGTCTATTTAATACAATATATGGTATTTTATTCATTTTTTTTGTTGCATTAACCACAAACCAATAAACTAACATCCAAGGTTATCTTGTAACTTAAACATGTATGTAAAGATATACGGGTGAATCATGTTTAAGTGATAACCTAAATGGTCTGTAGTAGATGGATAAGGCTGGGTATCTTATCATGGTGACACTACAAGTATGGCTCGCTTTGTAGGTGTTACAATTGTTGTAAAGTGCTACAAATGATTTGATCCTAATCATTCATGTATAGACATGTGAGCGGGGATATTCTATACAAAGGAGTTTGTATAAGATTGAACCATGAAATGTTTAGTCTCAAAATATTATGTTGTTGATAATAAAGACTTACATTTCACCAGGATGACCATAGGTAACATGACTTGAATATTGAGTGAGTTGTGAACTCCTGTCTATAAAGGCGGTTCTTTGACTTGTATGGGTGAGAGTGACCAAATCGCCGACTTAACAAGCCTACCATTTTAGGGATTTGTTTGATTGGGGAGCTGGGAACACAGCTACACAAGAAGAAATTCACTTCTTCCCCAATATAGGAGTAAGTAAATAAATTGCTCCCTTAAGGGCTGATTCCAGGGCTTGAACAATGTGGCGCCACACCCTCTCCTGGCCCAAGAGAGGTTTAGTCATAGTTGGACTATGATCTATTATTCATTAGAGGGATCAGTGGTACTTAAGGAGTTAAATGTAACTATAGGGGCAAAAGGATAATTTTGGCCTAGCTGTACTTACGATAATTTGTTGAGAGTCATCGTACCGTTGATTAATTATATCCAATGGACACAGAAATATATCTGTAGTGCGAAGAGTGTAGCTCTCATTATATCCAATGGACACATACATGTTTAACGGATGATGAATAATTTAATTTAAGAGTTCAATTAATTATTCATGTACTGTTAGAGCTTTAAACTACAGATCCATAAGGTCCCCTTGGTAGCTCAATAGGATTAAATGAGAATAAGTTTTTGGGTTAATTTGAATTGTTCAAATTAATAGAGGGATTTAATTATATATGATAAAACTAAGTTATTTTAATTATATGTGATATAATTATTATAATGTATTTGATACATTATAACTTAATTGAGAGAAAATAAATATTTGAATAAGATTCAAATATTATTAATATGAATTGGATTCATAATTGTTAAATTTAATATAAATGTGATTTATATTAAATGTCATTATTAAAGATAGAAAAGAAAACTATAGGTTATATTGTATGTGATACAATATGTAAATCTAAGTTATATGTTATATTTGAATAGTAACATATTAATTTTTATATATATTTTTAAATAAAATGAGTTAACTACTCTCCCCCTCTTTCTCCATGAGTGTTGTTGGTATTTGGGTTTTTAATAAGACGTTTAGAGACTCTTCTTCTTCAAACAAATCTGATCATGTCGAATGGATTTAACATTGGAAAACAATAAAAGAGTTCTGAAGTGTGAGTTTTTTGATCTGTTGGTAAACAATTTAAACCTCTGTCCTTTACTACTAAAAATTCCCTAACTCCAAAATAGCAGAGCCCACCACTCTTTGGGTTCTACTACTGAGAATACCAAGGAAGCCTTTGTGGTAGTGTTCGTTTAGCAAATGCTCTTTGATGCAAAAGTTGTTCTTGATCGAGAGCTTCAAGGACGGTTGTGTGTTTGTTTCAATAGGGAATTCTTGAAAAAGTCTTTCAAAAGTTGTTTCTTAATACGATTTTCTCTAATAAGCATGCCTGTTATATTTATATAAATGCATATTCTATTGTTCTATGATGACTTGTAAAATTCACATTCAATGAAAAAATGGGATTTAGGACGATCTTTTCTTCCACTCACGGTTCCCTTTCAAATTTGGGATCCTTAACCTTTAAAACACAATTCTAGATCCTAACTTAAGGGGGGGGGGTTTCTCTGATTTTCGGGGAGGGGGAATTAAAAACATAATTTCGAGATACCTACAAAATACAATTTAAATAAGTTTAATGTTCAATATACCATATATCAATCTCAAAATGAATATAGAACTTAAAACTCAACTAAGAACATTAATGAATTGAAACAAACCAACTCAAATTTACATATTTTAATCTCAAACTCAATATAGAACTTAAAACCCAACTTAAACGTAAACATAATTATACATTTACCCCTATACCAACTTTAAACCCAATATAAGAACATTAACAAATAAAACCCACTTTAGCTTCAAACCAATCTGTATTTACACATTTTAAACTCAAACTCAATGTACAAATAACAATCTCAACATCAACATATAACTTAAAACTCAACTTAAGCATAAACATACTAGACAATCACCCCCCCAACAATTATTTTAACAACAAACTCAATATAGTATATATCCATTTCAAAATTATTCTCAATCTCAATATAGAACTTAAAACTCAACTTTGACTTGAAAATAATTGTACATTTTCCCTTTACCAATTTTAAACCCAACATAAGAATATGAACAAATTCAAATGAAGTTTATTCAATCTCCCCTTCTTCCCTCCCTCACCCCAGTTATTTTAACCACAAACTCAACTTCAAAACATTAACTATACTTTACATAACTATACGTTTATGTCGTTACCATAACTGCAGGATAACAACATACACAATCTTCTAATTAGTTTACTACGAAATTTGAAGAGCTCATACTTAGTTCAATTTATCTCTCATGAGCTGTAAGATCATAGTTTTCGTATCATCCATCTCAGTTTGTCTTCTTTCTTCCAGTTCGTCCAATCTAGCCAATCTAGCCTTTAAGGATTCTATCTCTTGTTGTTGCTCCTCTATACCTTCTAAGAAGGATGCACTGGATGATGATTTATCTTTTCTTGATTTCTTACACTTCGGTGTCCTACCAAGGCCCATTCCATGCCCAACACCTGCTCGCATATTTCTTCTTTCGACATCAGTTCAGACCCTTCCTGGGTGGAGGCTTCTCTCAGCTCGACCATTTGAATCTACATCAATAACTAGGACTAATAATTATATAACAATTGTATAAAAATAAAGTTACATTGCGAAATAAAAACTTACATATGCATCATTAGCAGTCTGATTAACAATCATGTTGTCACTTTTAGAGTGCGTATGCTTAAATAAGTCTACTAGGTTCATTGTTTGACTGTCGAGTCCTTTCTGTAAAACAATTCACATCGAAGATATACGATAGATATCAATAATTATTTCTTAGAAACAAAACCAAATACAGAAATTATTTATTTCTACCATAGATTCTCGTATGCGCATGATGTTAGAATTAGAAAAACATGCACGCGAAAGAAAAATGGATCATTTAAGCATTCTAATTCATTAATTTTGGCTTTTAATTAAGCAGTTCCATAACTATAAGAGCTTTCTGAATACCTTGAAGAAACACTTGAATCGCGATCCCAACTGCAAATCTTCTTCCAAATCAGCTTGTTGAACCACCACAAGGTCTTCCTTACCTATCCTCTTGGTGCCTTGGATTGATTGTGGGACTAAATAAGCTAGAATTGATGGAACAATGGAGTTTTGTATGCCTTAATTTCCACTCAGGAGAAATGAAGTAGTATATTGTGCATGACATTCATGCAAAGAGAAACCATACATGTATTACACCTCCTACTTTGAATTTGATTGAGAATTTGAAGTGGAAGAGTGATTGAGCTAGTTGGAAATGGAAGGGAAAATTCCAACTTTTCTATTCCAATTTTTTTTTCTTTTTTTTTTTCTTTAATTTGAAAATTTTCAAATTAAAACTTAATTTCAGTTTTTAATTCAATAATTTAAAATTGAAATGCTATTTTAATTTTATAAAAATTATTCAAAATTAATTTTTCTAATAAAAATTAATAATTAATAATTAATAAACAATTTAATTAATTCAATTTAATTTAATATCAATATTAAATTAATTTAAAACTAATTCCACCTCATGAATCCCTATTCATGAATTTAATATTTAAATCATATTTAAATATTTAATTTATTCTCCAATTTCGTTTAATTCCAAAATAAAACACGTATTATATCACATATAATTACTAATTCCCTTAATTCTAATTTGAACGTTTCAAAATCAACTTATCACGTTACTCTAGGCTAAATCCATTTGTGAGATAGTAGGGACCTCATGGATCTACAGATCATGGGCTCCAACGATCCGAGATTAATTTGGTTAAACTTTTTACACCGAATTAACCCTCATTCATTAACTACTGGGTCACTCCATTTAAAGCCTTGGAGTTGCTACTCGCTGATTGTAGATATATTGGTTCCACTTGAATATAACCATGATTAGTAAGTTAACCCTTCCAAGGTTGTCTGCATCAATACAGTTGGGTCACCATGCTCATCTTTCACCCCCGAGATTTAACTCTTGTTCTTAAGTCCCCATGTCCTCGAATGAATAATTTATTTATGCATCCGATCATCAAACCATCCCTCTCGAGCCAATGAGAAGGATGAGGCCCTTATTCAAGCCTGAAGTCACCCACTTAAGGGAACACCTCTCTACCAATCTATATAAGCGAGTAGGAATGAAATCTTTTTTTTTTTTTGTGTATATGTCTGGGGTGTGGTGTCC
>NW_024064956.1:1948-3890 GCF_009727055.1 Benincasa hispida | reverse complement strand
ACCAGTATTAACTCTACCTACACCAGGTAAGGGGTTTGAGGTCTATTGTGATGCATCCCGACAAGGGTTAGGATGTGTGCTGATGCAAGAAGGAAAAGTAGTAGCCTATGCTTCGCGAAAGTTAAAGAAGCATGAATGTAATTACCCTACACATGACTTAGAATTAGCAACAGTTGTGTTAGCTCTAAAATTGTGGAGACATTACCTGTTTGGCAAGCAATGTCATATATTTACAGACCATAAGAGTCTAAAGAATATCTTTGATCAAAAGAAACTAAACCTAAGACAGAGAAGATGGTTTGAATTGATTAAAGATTATGATTGTACAATTGACTATCACCCAGGTAAAACAAATGTGGTAGCTGATGCTTTAAGTTGCAAAACTAGATCAGCTGAAGCTAGTATTAAATCAGTAAAGGGTAGATTGATCCATGAGTTGTATAATGCTAGGGCAGCATTATCAATCGGTCGAAAAGGAGGATTATTAGCCTTATTTCACGTGCGTCCTACTCTTGTAGAAAATATTCTACGTGAGCAATTAAAGGATTCTGATCTGAAGAAGTTAGCTAAAAAAGTGGATAAAGGATTGAGGACGGATTATCAACTAAGAACAGACAAAGTGCTACTAAAGGAGGATAGGATTTGCGTACCTAAGGACTTAGCTCTTAGATAAGCTATCCTAGAAGAAGCACATAGTTCGGCATATGCTATGCACCCAAGAAGTACGAAGATGTACAAAACATTAAAGAAATCGTACTGGTGGCCGGGTATGAAAAAAGAAATAGCGAAGTATGTTGACAAGTGCCTAATATGTCAACAAGTTAAACCAGAGAGACAGAAACCAGCAGGATTACTTAATCCACTCCTAGTACCAGAATGGAAGTGGGAACATATTATGATGGATTTCTTGTATGGATTACCTAAGACACCAGCAAGCTATGATGGTATATGGGTAATTGTGGATAGATTGACAAAAATAACTAAGTTTTTACCTATTAAAGCCACTTATACCCGGGACCAACTAGCTAAGCTATATGTTGATCGAGTCGTAAGTCAGTTTGGAGCTCTAGTTTCAATTGTATCAGATAGAGACTCCAGATTTACATCAAAGTTTTGGCCTAATTTTCAGAAAGCTATGGGGATCAAGTTATATTTCAATACCGCTTTTCATCCACAGACGAATGGTCAGTCTGAGAGAACAATCCAGACATTGGAAGACATGTTGAGGGCATGTGTGTTGCAATTCAAAGGCAGTTGGGATACACATCTGTCGTTAATTGAATTTACGTATAACAACAACTACCATTCGAGTATCGGAATGGCACCATATGAAGCCCTATACGGAAGACCATGTAGAACTTCGATATGCTGGAATGAAGTCGGTGAAAGGAAATTACTAGGTCCAGAACTTGTACAACAGACATCAGATAACGTTAAGATTATAAGAGATAATCTTAAGACGGCTCGAGTTAGGCAGAAAAGTTATGCTGATAAGCGGAGAAGAGAATTAGAGTTTGAAATGGGTGATAAAGTATTTCTGAAATTATCTCCGTGGAAAGGAATACTCAGGTTCGGTAGAAAAGGGAAGTTAAGCCCGAGATATATTGGACCCTATGAGATAATAGAAAGGATTGGTCCAATGGCATATCGATTGGATTTACCCCCAGAATTATCTCATGTTCATGATGTGTTTCATGTGGCAATGCTTAGAAAGTATGTGCCAGATCCTACTCATATATTATCTGAGCAACCAATACAGTTGAAAGAGAATTTTTCGTATAAGGACGAACCAGTGGAGATTCTGGACAGAAAGGAACAAGTCTTGAGGAATAAGACAATCCCATTAGTGAAGGTGCTATGGCGGAATCATGCTATAGAAGAAGCAACATGGGAAGTTAAGGAGCAAATCAGAAATAAGTATCCGCAGTTGTTTAACTGACGG
>NW_024064956.1:0-1412 GCF_009727055.1 Benincasa hispida | reverse complement strand
GAGAGAGCGAGATTGGATAGAAGATTGGAGAGAGCGAGACCAGCGAGAAAGCTGGAGAGAGCGATAGTGGAGAGAAAAGTTAAAGATGGAGAGAGCGAGAAGGAGAGCGAGATTGGAGAGAGCAAGACCAGCAAGATTGTTGGAGAGAGCGAGAGTGAAGAGAGCGAGACCAGCGAGAAAGTTGGAGAGAGCGAGATTGGAGAGAAAAGTTAAAGCTGGAGAGAGCAAGACCAACGAGATTGCTGAAGAGAGCGAGACTAGTGAGAAAGTGGGAGAGAGCGACACTACCGAGAGTGGAGAGAGCGACACTGCCGAGAGCAGAAAGAGTGAGAGCGCCTATGCGTTAGTCTTGCTTTGTCCGATTCGAACGTCACGCCCACGCCTCGCCTATGCATTGAACGGCCGAGCAAGCTTCTGGGCGATGTATTTGGACGCGTTGGGGTGGATTATGCATGTAAAAACCCTAATTTGAATACAAACAAAGCTTGAAGACATAAGGGCAAACGTCAATTAAAATCTAGGTGTCCGTTTAAGAGAAATTCTTAAACCCTAAGAAATTGTGTTGGATGCGTTTGGGAAGAACACATTGAATCAAGGTGAAGTCAGCTTACGTTGATAAAGGGAGGATTAAACATTTAGTCATACAGCCAAGTAGGTGCTGTCAATCCTACGAGCAATTTGAATACCTATAAATAGGGAGTTGGGATTTCATTTTTAAATCACTCAAAAATCATAAATTTCATAGAGAAAGTAGAAGGCAGTGAGGGTTTAGGGGAATGTGTCAACTTTGGACAAGAAGATCTTCCAATATACTCGTGCGTTTAAAGTGATTCTAAAGCCATCTGAAATCTCTGAAAGTCTAGTTTTCAGAGTAGGGCTGCCAAAGGAAAAGCTCAAAGGAACTGGGCTGGAGGTTGAGAAGAAGGCAGAAGGGTCAGACTGTCAGATCAGTCTAGGCCAGTCTTGAAGATTTTGAGATTCCGGCCAAACCACAAAGAATTCTGAGCTGAAAGTTTAAGGTAAGATTCCTAAGCTATTTTAGAATAAGTTTGTAGAAGTAAGTATTTCCAAATAAGGTTCGAAACTATGAGTAATCTAAGTTTTAAGTTGAATCTGGATTCTAGGGGTGAAAAAGGGACCCGAGGAGCTACTTGAGTGAAAAGTTCCTAAGAGTTCGAGGTGAGTGGCTAAAATGTTTTCGGACTAAAATTTTTTTAAACTATTTTGATTACAACATTTACAGAAAGCATGTTTTCAAAAATAATTCTCATGCCTACTAGTTTTATAAAGTGGTTTCCAAGCAAGATCTGAATTGTGTTGTGAACGCATGCCTATTGTTGAAAAACTATTTACATATGTATATGTATAATTTTATCCAGCATGCGTTACCATCTTTAAAGTCATTTTGTATA
>NW_024064955.1:0-2350 GCF_009727055.1 Benincasa hispida | reverse complement strand
AGTAGAGGAGAAAATACTATAGTAGATATATGATATCAAACTATAGGATATAAATATAATATAATTATATTTATTAATTAAATTAATTGATTAATTATTTGATAATTAACCGATTAATCCACGTTCGGACGTGGGAAGTGGGGATGCGAAGGTTATGGTAACCGGCGGGTTAAAGCTATGAAAATCGTTTTCATTTTATTATTTAATCGTGAATTCATATCGCCCGCGCCTAAAAAGAATCTGTGAAAGAGCGATCGCGAGAGCCTATACGATAGAAGCTTGTTCGTCTAAACGATCATCTAGTTCACACGTTCTCTAAACGATCGTATATATCTTTTCTAAACGATCGTTCAATTTTTCCTAAACGATCATGTAGCTCTACTATATGATAAGCATTTCTTCTATACGATAGCAGAGTTCATCTCCCACTTGCTTATCGTCTACACGACGTCTTCTCCTCCATCCTCTACCAAACTCACCAGAGCCCACTCTTTGGGTTTTTTATGCCAAGGATACCCGAGTTTCTCTTGTGGTGGTGTCGTCCCCGCGACATTGTTCGTGTACGTTCGGATCGTGCTGTTGCAGTCGACAGACTCGCCGAGTGCTGGTAGATCGGTGGGAGGTTTTTCGCTGCTTTAGGTTTAGTCGTTCGAAGAGTGTCTTCATCTGGTATGAACCCTTTCCTTGTTTTTTATTGTATTCTGAGCATGTCGATTATGAGTTTAATATGCATAACTATTTGTATGGAATGTATATCATTTATGTTTTGGTCACTGTGAAATCGGAGAGATCTAAGCCCACTCATAGAACTCTCGGTATGAGATCCTTCAATTGGTATCCAAGCTAGGTTTCTGATACTCTGATTTCATTTATTGCAACGAAATAACCTATACATTCATGGTGGGTGCATTTCTACACTATTTTAAGTGTTAATACTGTTGTGGATGTGCCGGATTAATGGATGTTTTCGGGATAAATTGCCTCGGTCTATTTAATTCCTTTTACTTTTGCGGTTGTTTGTAAAGGTCTTTGTGTTTTTGAGCTAAATAATCGTAATCGAGTCTGTATTCAAAATGTTTGAAGTCTTGAGTCGTTCCTCGAAGTTCTGGGAAAAGGTTACGGCTCTTCGAGGAAGGAGATGATCTAGGGTTGATTGCATCGTGCAGAAAAGGTTCTATGCGATCGCTGTCCATCGTATCGTGAAGATGAAGGACTATGCGATCGTGGTTGAATGCATCAGTTGAACGATGGGGTATGCAATCAAGAGTTGGTCATATCAGGTTGACGATCGGGCACGTGATCGCTAAGTATCGTTTAATGCGCGCGCGAGCTAGACGATCGTTTAGGCCAGCAAGCTTCATCGCTTAATAACTGACTAAACGATCGCTTAGCATCGCAAGGTAAATTATTTACCAAGTTGCACGCATCGGTTAGACGATCAGATGCTCGCATATCGTTTAAAGTGCGCTAGACGATCGTTTAGGTCAGCAAGCTTCATCGCTTAGTAACTGACTAAACAATCGCTTAGTAACTTAAGGTAAATCGTTTACCTATCGTCGTGCTACACAATCGCATGGGTGATCAGGCTTCGTAGCCTCGTCGTCGTCTACGCGATTGTTTACTGAAGTTACTTATCGCTAGTGCGCGCTTAACAGATTCGCATCTCCTGATCATGATAGTTGATCTACAGATAAGGAAGACGTTGCGCGGTTCAGAATCCCGGTTCGCCTTGTGGAACCGGTTTGCTTGATTGGAAAATGTAATAGATTAGGGTTTTCATTTCTTTTTTTTTTTTGGTTGTAAGGGCTTCAATCTCGGCCACTTTGTTTAATACATGTTGAATGATGTTTTATAGTCATATCATGGTATGCACATTATCGTTAAATCCCAATTTTGGATATGAATCATGGCATCATCTGTTTATCTGTAATTGATCTACATTTAGAGTAAGTATGATTTTAATTACTGTACAGAGAATGCCCTATATGAGTCCATCTATAATATACAGGTCATATTATGCAATGCATAAAAAGCGATTGAGCAATGCAATCATCTTCATTTTATTAATTGTGCGTATAGTGTAAGCGTGAATTGATGGAGCCTGTGTTGCTGGTCGTCAATTCGATCCGTGGTTATATAACAAAGCATATAGTAAATGACTGGATCATTGCATCGAAGCATTGATACATAGGGTTACTTTAATAATTGGATTACTAAAGCTCATTCTCATGCGCAATGTTTTTGAGTATGTTTCTCTTTTTAAGATTGTTTGAAAGAATAAAATCTAGAAATAAAATGAAGAATAAGAAAGAGACATTGCATGCCTAACATTAGGTCTTCTAGATTCATG
>NW_024064954.1:0-1361 GCF_009727055.1 Benincasa hispida | reverse complement strand
AATCTAGAGTAAGTGGGAAATGTGTAATGGGTATATGGATGCCTTAGTTTATTGTATTTATTTACAATAATCATGTGTAATATGTACAACCCACTAACTAGAGTTTTAGTTTAAGTGGGAGTTTGTTGGGTTTTATGCCCTAAAACTCATAGATAGTAAGCATTATTAATTGATCGTCATCAAAAAGAGTTATGGATGTTAATTCAATAAATATCATTGCTTGTATTGTTGTCTATTCTGTCTTAATAATCCTAAATTCAATAAACTAACATCCAAGGTTGTCTTATGAGTTTTAAACTGTATGTGGAGACATATAGGGATCAATGTTCAAGATACAACCTAAAGGGTCTATAGAATAGGGATAAGGTCGGGTGCCTTATCCTAGTAACACTACGGATACGATCCACTTTGTATTTGATACAAACTTAATGATCCAATGCGTTCGTGTATGTGACACGCGAATGGGGGTATTCTACGCAATGAGTTTGTATAAGACTGGACTACGAAATAGTAACTACTAGATGTAACACGTTAACTAGTTAGGTTCCTATTTCAATTGTTTGACCTAGGCAACTTAGTCTTAATCCTAATTATATTATGATTTGATCACGAGGGATTGTTCTTTGACTTGTGTGGGTGAGGGTGGTCAGATCACCGACCCAATATGCCTACCATCTTGGGGACAAGACCAAGTGGGGAGCTGGGAACATAATGATACAAGATGAAATTCACTTCTTTCCTCCTTAAAGGTAAGTAGATGAATGTTTCCTTAAGTGGTGTCTCCAAGACTTGAACAAAGGGTTCCACCCTCTCTTTGGCCCGAGAGGGGTTTCTATTTATTGGTTGGACCATAAACAGGTTATTCACTAAAGGAGTACTAGTACTTAAGGAGTTAGAGGTAACCCAAGGGTAAAACAGTAATTTGACCTAGTTGGTGTTAAGAACACCCGTGAAGGACAACTTGTTGGTATTGGTCTATATCCATGGACATAAAAATTTATTTGTAGTGAGAAGAGTGTAACTGTGGGTCTTTAGTGAAGTGTACCCACAGTTAACGAATATTGATTAATTTGGTTAATGAGTTTAGCCAATTAATCTCACATCATTGGAGCTTCTGATCTACAGGTCCACTAGATTTCCTCATTAGCTCACTAGAGAATACTTAAAAGGGATAGTTTGAATTGTTCAAATTAATTTGAGGAAACCATATATTAATTTGATTAATATATAATTAATTATGAATATGATCTATAATTAAATTGGAAAGTAATATTTGAATAAGATTGAAATTAATTAACTCAAGTAAACTAGGTTCATAAAGAATTAACTAATAGAGAGGTATTGCACATATACATACGATG
>NW_024064953.1:810762-830826 GCF_009727055.1 Benincasa hispida | reverse complement strand
AGGGCTTTCACCTGCTGGCACACTAAACATTTACTGACGAACTCTGCAACCTCTCTTTCCATATCATTCCACCAATAGTATCGTTTCAGATCCTGGTACATCTTGGTGCTGCCGGGGTGGACCGAGAATAGGGAACTATTAGCCTCTGACAACAGCTCATCCTTAATGTCACTAATCGACAGCACGCACAGACGCCCCTGATAAAGGAGGCCACTTCTGCTGACACAGAGAATTCGCTATCCGAGCCTGACTCCAGTCTACGAACTCTCTTCTCCAAATAAGGGTCGTCTCGCTGCGCATCAATAATCTTCTGCCTTAGGCTTAGTTGCACCGACAATTGTGCTAACTGTGCCACAACCTTCCCCACGACTACTGCAATCTCTGCCCTCTCCAATTCCCTGCATAGGTGAGTCTGTCCGATAATGAGAGCTGCGGAATGGGCCACCTTTCTGCTTAAAGCATCTGCCACTACGTTTGCTTTCCCTGGGTGTTACAAAATTTCACAGTCATAATCCTTTACTAGTTCCAACCACCTTCTTTGCCTCATGTTTAGCTCCTTCTGAGTGAAAAAGTACTTCAAACTCTTGTGGTCGGTGAAGATCTGTATCTTTTCTCCATACAAGTAATGTCTCCAAATCTTGAGAGCAAAAACCACCACTGCTAACTCCAAGTCATGCGTAAGATAATTTTGTTCGTGCTTCTTCAGCTGACGTGAAGCGTAAGCAACTACTCTACCCTGCTGCATCAATATGCATCCTAACCCCTTCTTGGATGCATCACTGAAAATGACGAAACCACCTGATCCGTCCAGTACTGTGAGAACTGGGGCTGAAACCAGCCTCTGCTTGAGGTCTTGGAAACTGCTTTCACAAGCCTCATTCCAAACATATGTTGCCTCCTTCTGGGTCAACTGAGCTAATGGGGCGGCTATACAAGAGAAATCCTTCACGAACCATCTGTAGTAGCCTGCTAACCCCAGGAAGCTGCGCACCTCACTGACCGTGGTTGGACGAGCCCAACCCGTAACTGCCTCTACCTTTGCAGGATCCACTGAGACACCTTCCTTGGATACCACATGCCCTAGAAAGGACACTTGCTTCAACCAAAATTCACATTTAGAAAACTTAGGATATAGCTTATTGGCCCTCAATGTCTCTAAAACTTTCCACAAATGCTCCCCATGCTTGGCCTCTGTCTTGGAATAAAACAAAATATCATCAATAAAAACAATCACGAAGGTATCGAGGAATTTCTTGAACACCCTATTCATCAGATCCATGAACACTGTTGGTGCGTTCATTAGGCCAAATGACATCACTATGAACTCATAATGTCCATACCTCGAACGAGAAGGCTGTCTTGGGTATGTCACTGTCTTATCCTCAATCTGGTGGTAACCCTTAACAGAGGTCAATCTTAGAGAATACGCTAGCTCCTGTAACTGGTCAAACAAATCATCGATCCTGGGAAGGGGAATTTGTTCTTGACGATCACCTGCGTTCAACTCTCTGTAGTCAATGCACAGATGTAACGATCCATCCTTCTTTTTTCACAAACAAAACGGGTGCACCCCATTGGTGACATGCAGAGGGCGAATGAAACCCTTGTCCAACAACTCCTGCAATTGGACTCTTCAGTTACCTTCAACTTTGCCGGGGCCATCCTGTAACGGGGCCCTCAAGATAGGGGTTGTTCCTGGCTCCAATTCAATGGCAACATCTATCTCCGCTGCGGGGGCAAATCCAGGAAGGTCTTTCTGGAAACACATCTGGAAAATCCCTCACTACTGCTCGAAGTCAAGGTAACTTCATTCTCCCTGGTGTCTACCACACTGGCCATAAAGCCCCAGGCTCCTTGGTCGAATAGCCTACTGGCCTTCAATGCAGATATCACCTTGGGTAGGACTATGGTCCCAACCCCCTTTAAACTTAAAACTGGCTTCTATAGGAGGCTTGAAGATAACCCTCCTTACGAGAGCAATCTATGCTGGCATGGTTAGCAGCTAACCAATCCATGCCTAATATAACATCAAAATCGCGCATATCTAAAATTATCAGGGTTACATCTAATGCGCGGTTGGCTACCTCTACCTGACATGCCTTTATCTTTTCTGTAGCTAACATGATCTCTCCTGATGGAATGGAAATACACAATGCAAATGGCAACGGTTCTGATTCTAACATGGCGTGTCTCACAAATAAAGCAGATATAAACGAGTGCGAAGAACCAGAGTCAAATAAAACAAGAGCATGGTGTCCCAAAATGGGAAGTGTACTTGTCACCACGGTGCCTGACTTCTCGGCCTCATGCCATGTGGTAGAAAATACCTTTCCCTGCTGTTGCTGGTGCTTCAGGCCTCCCTGGAACGATCCTATGGGCTGACTCCTGTGCTCAGGCACATTCTTCCTTCGGCATCTATCTGCCATATGTTTGGCCACACCGAAAAAATTTCCCAAAGCCGGCTAAACAACGTCCCCAATGTTGCTTACCACAAATGGTGCATATCGGTCTATCCTCCCTGCCATTCCTAGCCTAGGTACTCTGTTGTCCCCACTGACATGGAGAATACACGGTGCTCTGACCCCTCTGTTGATGTTCAAGAGTCATGTGCTCAACCTTCCTTTTCTGCCCTATAGAGGTCCCAATCCCGAGTGACCTCCTATATTCCTCTCCCTCCTGGGAGTCGGCATTAATCCTCACAGCGGCTCGTAGTGTCGCGGCATAAGTCTTGAGATCCAAGGCATGAACCATCCCTCGCAACCCGCTCCTAAGGCCCTGGATAAACCTCTTGGTCCTCGCTGCCTCGGTGGCCACTAGCTTAGAAGCAAACTGAGACAGCTTATCGAATTCTTGCTTGTACTCCTCCACTGACATAACGCCCTGCTTCAGGTTCAAGAATTCTGCCTGCTTATTGTATCGGGTGTTGGCCAAAAAGTACTTCTCATAAAAATGTTCCCTGAACTGTTCCCAGGTTGCAAGGTCACCTTCAATATCAATCATCTTTTCTGCCAAATGCCACCAGATTGGCGCGTTACCAGTCAGCATGAAAAATGCGCATTACAGTTTGTGCTCTTCCGAGCACCTCATAAAACGAAAAATTGTCTCAATGGATGACAACCACAGTTCTGCCTTGGTGGGGTCTTCTAACGATCCATCAAAGGGGCGAGGGTCATACTTCCGGAAGTCCCTTAAATGTTTGGCCTCGAGAGGCAGGCTCTGCGTGTCCTTGTCCTGCGGACAGGTTTGTCGTAACGGCTCGAGTGGCACCGGTTCCTCCTGAGCTTGAGTCTAGGNATACTTCCGAAAATCCCTTAAATGTTTGGCCTCGAGAGACAGGCCCTGCGTGTCCTTGTCCTGCGGACGGGTTTGTCGTAACGACTCAGGTGGCACCGGTTCCTCCTGAGCCTGAGTCTAGGCAGGTTGTCCTGCCATCGTGCTAAGGATCAGTTCCTGCAGTTTCCCCATCAGAGTGGTTGCAACAACTTCACTAATTCGGGCTTCCATTACCTTTTCATCCATTTGCGTCATAGGCGGAATTGGCGCCGCCGGAGCAGTTTGATTACTCCCCTCTCTCTGCTTGTATTTCTTCTCTAACTATTTTTCTTGTTCTATGTTTAGGTGCCATGTCCTGTCATAAATTCGTACTTTAGCTAACTATTTATGGGCCTCTCTCAGACATCATGCGTTTAAAACACTACATCACTGTCCTCATATACACATGGAAATTTTCGTTAGTAGAACGTACCTGGCGATGACAAGGAATTTGTTACTGGCCATAAGGACTATCTAGACTTACATAGTAAGTCAGTCTACAGAACCCAAAACATGGGCTCTGATACCAACTGTAACGACCCGACCCCCTAGGACTTAGGTTAGGTCATTACTAAAATAAATGCATGCATAGAATTTAAAACGATGCCCAGTTATGTTGAAATAAATGTTAATTAAACAAGAGAAGTTCAAAAGACATTTATTAAATGCAATTGTCAAAACAATAATAGAGTACCAATAATTCGTAAAGACTATTAAAGGTATATAAAAGAAATAATCCTTAATAATAAGTTTAAATCAATAAAACTAAACATTAAGGGAAAAATAAGGACTCTAAATGTCATGATGTGGAAGCATAAAAACTAGTCCCAGTGGCACGATCACGAATTCCACTGAGCCATCGTCGGTGCATCTCTACCCTCAACTTTTCCAAGACTGAGAAAGGCGAACATTTGGGCAAAGCAAAGCTAAACACATCAACATAGGAAAGAATGAGCATGAAATACTCAGTAAGTAACCCCACCACTGGGGTCAGGTTAGGCATCTATGTCCTCTAGATACCCACCTATGGCACATAAATACACTAGCCCTAGTGCTATCGTCTAGTGCTTCAAGCAACTACACGATCGTTTGTGTGCATGCTCCAATGCCCAGTGCCTTGTGCGCATTGTCTAGCCTTCTTACCATCTGAATGCATGCATCCCTTGTCATGCCAATGCTTGGACAAAACTCATAAACTCATAAACTCAACACATGGTTGTCCTTTGCTTCAAGGCTTAAATCTCTTATAACCTCTACAAACTTTAGCCTCATTAGAGCCTCATGCGCTAATATTTCCTAACACCAAATGCATGGTTTCTCTTGTCTTCAAACTTAACCAAATTTTCACTAGTTAAGGCTCAACTCAAAGTTACTCAAAGAAAATCTATTCCAATACTTAGAATTTTCCTTCTCTTTAACATAGGATTTAACTTATACTTAGTTAATTTCCTTAATTACTTGCTTAAGTAGGGAAATTGAAATCTGGGTTTCACAAAAAGTCATCAAATAAATGCTACCGAGTAATCAAGCATTGAGTATTTACCACCGTGCATCGAGGATTTACGCAGTTCACCCCGTGTGCCTGCATTGCACAACCAAGTGTCAATGATGCGTCTCAATGCTATCCCTACAACTACAAATAGATTTCTTTCATTTTCGCTGAGGGAGGATATCATTTTTTCGAAAATAAAAACCCATTTCTTTGGAGTGAACTTCAAAGGGGAGGAAGCACGATTTTTATTTATAATCAATAACTTGTAATTCTTCATGAATTTGTCTATGGGTTTATGAAGTAATTCAATCTTGTGTCTATTTCAAGAGTTCTTGCAAATTCTTTTGAGTTTTCTACTTTTCTTTATCATTAGTAATCTGAATTTGAGCATTCTTGAAGCATATTGAATGATTTATATCTTGAGCATGTTTAGCCTAGATGCTTGATTTTATCATATTCACTCCTGATTTAATACGTTGCTTTTAATGTGTTCGATAGAATGTCTAGGCAAGATCTCCAAGAGGTAATAGTAATTGTGTGTTAAATGGCTGACTAACATAGGACACACTAATTACTAGATTTGGAGAAAAGTCGGTTAATTGAGTGAGCTATCTTAACAATTAATCGATGCAATTGAATCCTAGAACTTAGTGTGCATGTTTTCTCTTCTATATGACCGCTAAGGAACTCAATAGAGGTAGAAGCATGTAGATAGATTAGGGTTAGGGCTATCCTACTTTAATAATTGTTTAGGACGCTTTCTTGACTTGGTTATGCTAGTTGTCCACCTTTGTAGAGACTAGTTTAATCTAGATTAAGTAAGTAATTGCGTGCTTAATCAAATTGTGAATTAAATTTGTAGAATTCAATATTAAGAATTGCAATGAACGTCTAACTTGGATTAGAAGCAAGATTGTTCTAAACTTGGTTACAACTATTCTTTATCTTTTGATTTTTAGCATGTTTCTTGTTTTAATAATAATAAAAAAAACCCATTTTATAGCATTCATGGTTTGTGTAAGACCAGACTGCAAAATCAATAGTCTCTCTATATAACATTATTACTAGAAGAGAATCCATAGTGTCCCTAGGACGAGGTATCCAATCTCAACCATATATTTATAAACCTTTTTGGCTATATACTATCACTTGATCATATTAGATGTCTCTACATCAAGTTAAAGTATTTATACTATAGTAATGGATTCGTTTATTGGATTTTATAACATAATGTAATTTCAATTTCAATAACACTTTTATTAATAAATTCTTCAATGATAATTTTATTGAAAAATAGAATATGTTTCCATGATTACGAACTGCGAGTTTTTAGGACAGTTCCATCATGTCGTAGATGCACGATTATAGTGACTCTCATATATTTAAGCACTCAAGAAATACTCTAAGTTACCCCTAAATGTGAGACTCCCTCTCACCGTGTCTTAGGTTTCCCCTAAGTTGTATTATTAGTAAAGTAAATCTTAGGCTCCCGCTAAGATCGAGACTTCCTCTCTATAATTTTGAGCTCCCCTCAAGCCGTGAGACTTCCCACTCTAGTTGTATCGTTCCCTTTAACGCAAAGTCCCCTTTGCTTGAATGACTTAGGCTTCTCCTATCTTTGAGAATCCCTTCTTAACAAATTATCTTTCCCTCTTTGAGTGGAATACAGAGAATGTCTTCAAGAATAAGAGAACTCATATTGTCAATGCATTACACAGTTAACCAAATACATAGAATGTTCTTCCACAATATTTGCTTAAAAAATAATACGATCAATGTATTCGGAGTGTAAATAACCCTTTAAGTATGAGTAGTAGAAACGAAGTTGGCCAACCCTAAATTTCATAGCAATCGGGAGCGAGAAAGGAAAAGGATATCCACAAAATTGGTAGATATAAAAAAGAGCTATAATTCCTAGCTTAATCCAGGCTCGTTAACTTATTTAACATGTTAATTATCTTATTTTGTAGATATTGAGTATTGAAGAGGTAGAATCGAACAATTAAAGTCAAACGAGGTTAATTTGAAGCAATTTGGAGGTGATTTGAGTATCTGGGCTCTAAAGGAAGAGAAATAACCAAAATACCCTTGACCGGAGTATCACAATCTTTGTAGGGTAATATTGCATTGCTACTCGAGACCATTTCATGCTACGTACGTTGGAATGCCACCAATGTGCACGCGCCATAGTTGAAATGTCACTCTAACGCTTGAGTGTTGTTTCGACAAGAGCATTGCAATGCTCTCAACAACATTGCAACGATACGCCTGGTTTCTATATATATATTTCTCTTCAATTTAGGTCAAAAGGAGAGGCTGATTTCATGGAGGTCGAAGTGAAGCTTCAATTTCATTCTTCTCCCTTTAGAATTTAGCATCATAGCATAGATTTTACATTTTATTTCGGGTTGTAATCGATGGATCAGAGCTTTATCTCGAGTTTCTCTATGAATTTTTTAGGTAATTTCTATCTAATTTCTTTGAGTAAGAGTCCCTATGTTCAATTTCCTGAGATTTTCTTGATTAAATTTGATATTCTTTAATTTGATGCTTTCTTTCAATCTCAATGTATGTTAGATTTGTGTTTAATCTTCATTCATATGATATTAAATTCTATATGATCGCTATCAAACCTAATAGAATAAAAAACATATGGTTTAGTTAGGGTTTGGCTCTCCAACGTTAATTAATAATTAGGACACTTAATTGGTTATCGACCTTTATAGAGAATAATTAAGTCAAATCGATTTATTAATTGTGCATGCATAGTATGAATGTTTGTTTAATTATTAATTTCCATTATAGAAATTGCAAAGGATTCACTATTGTTGTAGAAATTAGATAGATCCCTATCATAGATTACATTTACACTTACATTATATGTTTCACACCAAAACCCCTCATTTACAACTCTAATTAAGAATTTGGGTTAACGACACAAATTGCCCTTCCCTGCGGATTGACCCGGACCTACTAATATTGCTATGTCTTTGTAATGATAGGACTAGTTCGATATTATAAATTTCTTTTGATTTGTGACTCTTCTCGAGAATTAAACAATGCGGAAAAAGTTGGGGACAAGAATATCATAGAAAAGGCAAAAATTGATAAGGAAAAAATATTGCAGAATCAGCATTTCCAAAAACATTCCTTTTCGTAAAAGCTACAATGTAGAGACAGTTCTCAAAACATCTGAGACGTTTAAACAAATATTGTCAACCACACAAAACCTAACCACGCATAAATTAGAAATCTAGATTTATGCAATGGTATTAGTTGGTTCAATAGATCTATTATTTAAATCAATACTGTAGAATTATTTGTTGATTGGATCTCGTTTGGCTTATTTTGATTAGGATAATTTTAGGAAACCTTTTTCATGTTTGATTTCTCTAGATAAAAGTAGATGAATTTTTGCAATAATTAATTAAAAGAATCGATAGTGTCATCTCATGAAGATGATAATCGGTCTTCAATCGTTCTATATTATAACTTAATTCGTAGGTTTGTGGTATTATAAGATAGGAAAGATGACGCTTTTATGGTGCTATCACTTAGGTTAGTATGAAGTTGCCATGAAAATTCAATGTGAAATTATTGTTCTAAACCTTGTTTTGATATTGTATTTTTCAAACCGTTATTTGCCCTTGAGAACTATCTTTTGAGTTACTATGAATAAAGATTATTGCACATTTAAAATCAGTGATATTTTTTAGACAAATGATCTTTAATTATTTTGAAGATAAGTCAACTTATTATTTAGTTTCTTGAAGAGTCATTCATATATTTTAATACTAAATGTTCACAAAAGAATAGAGATAAAACTATCCTTCAAAAATATACCAAACAATCTCACAATTTTTGCGATAGGTTCCTAACAACCTTTTTATTTCTGTTTAATTTAATATTAATGAATTGTCCAAGTTCCTTAATAGTTATAATTGATTATTTGTTTTAAACACATTCGTAGTTAATATTACTTAGAACATATATATTTATACATTAATTAGTTTATATAAATTAATTCCATTATATTATTTACTGAACTGTTAATTATTAAATAATATCGCACAATATTATAAAAATTTGAGTAGTAATCTCATACAAAAAACCTAATTCCATTTTCACTTTTAAAACAACATAAATTCTTAGTAGAACTAAACACAATCATCTACAATTGTAGCACTATCATTCTCATACATCCTTATTTCCAAATATGTCATTTGTCTTTTGGCATAAACTGAAACCTTAAAGTTAAAGTTGTTGAGTTCTTATTTGAGTTTTTAGTCATTATATATGCTCGTTAGTTTTGTGGTAATATTATATATCAATAGATTTTTTTCATCTATCAAAAAGTTGAAGATTTCAACTATTTCTATCCTATAGGGTTTAATTAAATACTCTTTTTTTCTTATACATTTCATCCTGAAAATTAAAATGGTGATAGATGAAAGTTCATGGAAACTACTTTCTTTGTTTTCTTCGTATGGAATTTTTTATAAGAAAAAGCTAAAAATAAATCACTAAAATGAAAAGGCAAAAGTTTTGCGCTCCCTACCACCCCGATTTGAAGTTTATATTCTTTTCGGTATTTGATATTATAAAAATAAGGGAACACCTTTTAATTCTTTTAAAAGATATATTTTATTTTATGTCCTTTTACTTTTCGTGAATATCAATTTGATTTACATTTATATTTTTTAATGGTTGATAGTTAATTCGTAACTACTTGATATACTTTTTATAATATGAATTTTTTACTCATAAGAAAAAATGTCAAACTATTTATAAAAATAGTAAAAAAAAAATACTGATAAACATGTTTAAAATTGTTTGGAATCATTCACTAGTCAATGTAACGCATTAATCAAATTTATTTATTTATTCTTTATGGACTTTTGTTTATAGGATTTGTTTGAGATTTTGGTGATATTTACCTGTATTTTTTTTGACCAAATTAATTTATGAATTTGCAGACTTAAAAATACAATAAGGTCTAACTTTTGATAACGTGATGTGATGTTTTATTCTTCTTGATTTAAAAAAAGTTGATTAGAAAAATTTCACCTACGTGATAATATCGAGAGAAAAGAATAAAATGAAAAATATGTTTATGATACATTCCTCTCTATTTAGATATATTTGCAATACACAGAGTATGTGATCTTTATCAATATATATATATATTATATATAATATATATATATATATATATAAATATATTCTCAAAAGAATATTTAAAAAGGGAGATTTTCAAAAATAGGAAAATAAAGAATTTCTTTTACAGAAAATAGCAAAATTTTAATCTTCTTTGATAGAGAGTGATAGAGGCCGATATAACTCTCTCAATATCTATAAATGATATAATAAACTCATAAAAGTCTATCAATGATACGTACTGATAGAAGTCTATCAATATCTATCAGTATTTTTTTACTATTTTTATAAATAATTTGACATTTTTCCTATTTGAGAAAATTTTCTATTTAAAAAAAATAATTTCAGGATTTTAAAATGAGAACATGAAGGATATATTGTAAATTCCCCACAAACTTATGACATATTAAAGTGTCAGAATGGTAGATAAATAGATCGATACGAGGATCCTTGGACAAAATCTTTGATCTTAGACTTAGTACCATTAAAAGAGCATGGGGTTCACAATTAAAACTACATGGTACTAACAGTTGCATGATTTTCATTGACAAAAGAGCATGTAAAAGCTAATAGTTGGAGAGTAAGAATGTCATTTAGATACTTTTTAACAACCTTTAGCATGATTTTCATTGACAAAACCTTATTTAATTGTCTTTTTGAAAGATTTTAGATGGTTTGAGAACTAAAGTGAAGTTTAGACATTGATGAACTTATTTTGAGATTGAGAAGTGTGGTCCTATTTGTTGAGAATTCTATATTATTAATAGAATGATCTCATTGTTTGTTGAAATGATCTAACTATCCTTTTTTTTTTTGTTTTGTTTGTTTGATGTGTAAATGCATGTATGGAAAAAATGTTGCTTTTATGTATTCTTCTTAAACATATTCTCCATATTGTTGGATATGGTTTGTAGGGGAACGAGTGATCATGAATACATGGTTTATGTGTAAATATTCAGTGTATGTTATTTTTATTTCATTTTTATTCATGAATGTATCATATACAATTAACACATATTCCATAATTTAATTTCAATATTTCAAATTATTCTTTCATAACATTTTTTGTCTTTGTTAATATGTTGTGAGCTAGCAGGGGGACCATCATTAACTATGAGACAAAATACTATACACCTATAGTTGCACTCTTATGCACTGTAGGACATGTTGCATCCACTGATATAACTGTTACACATAATTTGATTCTTCACAAGTTGCTCATAATTACAGCTAGGTCAAATGTTCGTTTTACCTCTGTAAGTACCTCTATGTTCGTAATTACCACCGATCCTCCAATGAACACTTTGTCTATGGTCCAACCATAAACTAAGCCCCTCTCGAGCTAATGTGAGGGTCAAGTCTCATTGTTCAATTTTCGAAGTCAACACTTAAAGGAATATTCATCTACTTATCATACATGGGAAGCATTGAATTCCATCTTTTGAAATTACGTTCCCAACTCTCTACTCGATCAAGCCCCCAAAATGGTAGTCTTATTGAGTCGACAACTCGAGCCACTCTCACCTGTGAAAACAAAAGGACGAGCCTTCATAAGTTGAAGTTGATAACCTACTCAAGATTAAGATTGAGATGTATATGATTATCTTCTGAAATAGTAATTTGTCAATTAACGAAGTTATAGAGAGAGATAAATTATTTCATAGTCTAGTCATATACAAATTCTTTGTATAGGATATCACTACTCACATGTCTCCACATGAACTATTTGTATTATATCATTGGTAACATTTACAAAGTGGGTCGTATCCATAGTGTTATCAAGATAAGACACCCAACCTTATCCATCTATTATAGATCCTTTAGGTTATTTCTTGAACATAATCTACTGTATGTCAACTACATATTGTTCAAGTCTCATGCAAATAACCTTGGATTTTGTTTTATTAGATTGAGTTATGCAAAAATATTCAAAATCATCATGAAGATATTATAGTTCTCATGATCATGAACTAGAAATTCATAAATTAGTTGAGGAAATTGATTCTGAGTACTCAAGTAATGAAGAAACTCTCAAAAAAGGAATAAGAGCTCGTAGACGACAATGTATAAATGTCCTCACCAGTGAACAATAAGTTCCTTTCCAAACTATAGAACATATAGACAATTATGAAACCGAAGAAAACCATGCTCAAAATCGTAAGGGAATCACTCAGAAGCTATAATTTTTCGGTTTGATGCACTAAAACTCGTAGATAGTGAATGTAATTAAATGAGCGTCATTAATAAATAGTTACTAACGTCTTTATCAATAAGTGTTATTGATATTTGATTTAATTTTGTCTTACTAAACCTAAAATCTAATAAACTAATATCCTAGGTTGTCTAGAGTCTTGGATTGTATGTAGAGACATATAGGGATCAACGTTCAAGATACAACGTAAAGGACCTATAGTATAGGGATAAGGTTGGGTATCTTATTCTGATAACGCTATGGATACGGCCAATTTGTATTTGATATAAATGCAGTGACCCAACGCGTTTGTGTAGGAGACACGTGTGTGAGGGTATCCTGTGAAATGAGTTTGCACAAGACCGGTCTGCAAAATAGTAACCACTAGATGTAACTCCATTGACTAGTTAGGTTTCTATTTCAATAGGATGACCTAGGCAACATAGTCTTACTCTTGAGTATATTATGAACTCCTGTTCACGAGAGATTATCCTTGCGAGTTCGTCGACTCATTATGCCTCCCATTTTGGGGATAAGACCGAGTGGGTAGCTGACAACATAATCATACAAGATGGATTTCACTCTTTCTCGACTTCAGGGCAAGTAGATGAGTGTTCCCTTAAGTGGTGTCTCCGGGATTTGAACGAAGGGCCCTATCCTCTCACTGCTCCGAGAGGGGTTTCTGTTTAATGGTTGGACCAGAAACAGGTTGTTCATTAGAGGAGCACTGATACTTAAGGATGTAGAGGTAACCGGGGGGAAGGTCACTGGTTGTTCATTAGAGGAGCACTGGTACAAAAGGTTGTACCCTCATCTTCTGATCTTAAGAAGGTCCAGAAGAAGAAAGGAGAAAAGGGGAAAGCTCCCTCTGTTGGAAACAGTAAGGGAAAGGCCAATGCAGGTGAGAAGGGCAAGTGCTTCTAATACAATTTGGAAGGTCACTGGGAGCGAAACTACCCAAAGTATCTTGCTGTGAAAAATAAGGAAAAGGAAGGTAAGTGTGGTTTACTTGTTTTAGAAACATATTTAGTGGAAAAGGACCACAATGCCTGGATACTCGATTAAGAAGCCCTTGATCATGTTTGTTTTCCTTTACAGGGAACTAGTTCCTTCCAACAGCTTGTTGAGGGTGAAATGACACACAAGGATGGAACTGGAGACGCCATTTCAGCTCGTGTAGTGGGAGCTGCAAAGTTGTTTTTTGGAAATAGATTTTTTTTTCTTAGAATGTCTGTATATTGTTCCTAATATAAAAATGAACTTAGTATCTATTTTCTACTTAATCGAACATGTGAATTTAGTATTTTTTTTTACAAGTAATGAAGTGTTCATTTCAAAAAATGGGGTACATATTTGTTCGGCTAAATTAGAAAACAATTTGTATGTGTTAAGACCAACAAAAAAAAAAGTGCCTTTAAATCATATGATGTTTAAGACTACTAATACTCAAACTAAAAGGCAAATAATTTCTCTAAGTAACAATAATACTTATCTTTGGCACTTAAGATTAGATCACATCAATCTCGATAGGATCGGGAGATTAGTAAAGAATGGTCTTCTAAGTGAGTTAGAAGATGATTCATTACCAACATGTGAATCTTGCATTGAAGGTAAAATGATTAAAAGACCTTTTAGTGGAAAAGGTTATAGAGTCAAAGAGCACTTAGAGCTCATACATTCAGATCTTTTTGGTCTATGAATGTAAAAGCTTGAGAAGGGTACGAATACTTCATCTCTTTTATAGATGATTATTCGAGGAATGGTTAATTATATATAATGGAACATAAGTTTGAAGCCTTTGAAAAGTCAAGGAGTATAAGGTAGAAGTTGAAAATCTGTTAGGTAAGACTATTAAAACACTTCGATTTGATTGAGGTGGAGAGTATATGGATTTAAGATTCCAAGACTATGTGATAGAACATGGAATCCAATCTCGACTCTCAGCACCTTGTACACCTCAGCAAAATGGTGTATCGAAAAGGAGAAATAGAACCATATTGGACATGATTCATTCTGTGATGAGCTATACTTAATTGCCTAACTCATTTTGGGGGATGTAATAGAGACTGTAGTTCACTAATGGTGTATTAGATACGTCCACAGGGTAGAAGGAGAACGACATTATTAGAGAGAATGTTTTCTAAATACACCAAAATGGCGCCTCTAAAGGCTAGAGAGTTTATATAGCGCATTACTTTAAACCCTAAGGTCATAATCGTAAATAACTACAAATAAATAAATATGCTAAATACGAATTCTGAATAGTATACTTACCCTAATAAATTCAAGGCATTTCGACAATAGTATATATACTTAAAAAAATCCCGATCAGCGAGACCCCGTACTTGGTTGTTCGAAGCACCAACAAACAAATTCAAGGCATTCATACAGTAGTATACTTACCAAAAATCAAATAAAAATAATAATAATAATTTTTTTTTCTTTATGCCAAACTCCAATGTCAGCGCAAGGAAAAACATCAAAAATAATTTTCAACCTGATAAGAGTTTAGTTGTAAAAAGAGCCTGCTCATAGTTGGATGTTCATATGACACACGTAGTAGCATTTCTTACACTTTGTATTTTCTAACTAACTCTTAGTTAATTCGTAGCTATAGCAATGCTTTACATTTTATCCTTCAAAACTCTGCTCAAACCTTCTTTTTGAAATTTTGTCTAAGTGTTTGTCTATTATGTCCAAACAACGCAATGAGGACCTTGCGCATCTCTAAATTTGGGGGTGGGGAAGGTCTAAGAAGATGAGATCAAGTGATGCGGTCATTAAGAAAGATGTGTTCTTTATTACCATTTCTAAGAAAAAAAAATCATATAAACTTCAATGTCAGCATAAGGGAAACTCCAAAAACAATCCCAACCTAATAAGAGTTAAGTTGTGAAAGAAGCTTGCTCGTAGTTGGATGTTCGCATGACACTCGTGGGAGCAAGAAAAAACAAAGGTGGGTTTCCAAGAACAACTCAATATGAAAAGAGAAAAATGAGAAAAAAATAAAAGAAACAAGAGACAACTTCTTTGAAATTCAAGAGTTAAAGTTGAGATTGGCACACAACTGTAGTTGGATGTTCGCATGACACCCGTGGGGACAAGCCAAAACGAAGAGTGTAACCATGATCAATAGTCTCTAAATAAATAAAGAAAAGTTTTGCTCACTGCATATAGATACATCAAGTGGTTTTGATAAAGAAGAGATGAACATTCTATTTTGAAAACTAGAAAAGCATCCTTGAGCATAATTTTGTTACATAGAAGAATAAAGTAGGGTTTTGTTAAGAATTAGCAAGGATAGAAGGAAATTGTGATGTCATGTAATGTGCCTAAGTATAACATTCGGAGCAACCAATCGTCACAAAAATATAGGATAGGAATTGAGCATGATTGCCTTAGTAGAAGATATGCTTGAGGACAAGCATATATCTAAATTTGGGGGTGTGATAACTTTTAGAAATACAAGTTATTTATGCCACCTTATCTAGAATTTGCGGCCAAAATATAGTGAATATGCGTCGATTGTATGAAAATTAGCTCAAAATTACAATAATTATAAATTATTGCAATTACACCCACTAACATCTTTAAGATGGAAGAAAATGACATTTTACTCTGTTTTTTAGGAAACCGAGTCACCGCTTGTGCTCAAGGCTCGAGAAGAACTGATCAATGCATCTCTGTCACAATGCGCCTGTCAATCAACAATGAAAAGATGATTAACACAATGACGACGGAATGCGACAGTCGATCCAGAGCTGACTTTCAACCGCATGCGGTAATAAAAACAACACCGCATACGAACTCATGATCGAAAGATGTAGTTGAGCAATGCAAAAGTAGATGATTGAGACACGTGTACAACTAACGGTTGTGCAGAATGGACGGTCTGATTGATTAACAGAAAGAATAATATCCCTCCATCTTCGGAATTTCCACAATAACAAGTGGAGACCACAAGGTCGAAGTCAAAGATCTCCACCTATAAATACCCCATAGATTTCAGAGAAAAAA
Organism: Benincasa hispida; assembly: GCF_009727055.1. Lineage (NCBI taxonomy): Eukaryota > Viridiplantae > Streptophyta > Magnoliopsida > Cucurbitales > Cucurbitaceae > Benincasa > Benincasa hispida. The sequence goes on along the minus strand of NW_024064953.1, from coordinate 814,657 downwards.
ATATGCTATTGGATACGGGGCTAATTGTTGCTAAAGTGTTGAGAGGAAAGGCTGAGCTGAGTGCTTAACTGAAGAAATCCAGGAAGAAGACGAGACAAGGCTGAGAGGTGAGTCTATGTTCTATTCTGCCAAATACCCACCGAAAAGCTCTGTGTTGAGAACCCTACTACTGGTTGAGTAAGCTTGAGAGGGAAGCTCATCCATCCATCTCATCCATCCAATCTGGCAAGCAGATCTCCACCCCAATTGGTGCCAAGACGTTGGCGCTTGTTTGTATTTGTTCTATCTCTTTTCATCATTGTATTTCACCTTCTTTATCTTTTCATCCACAACCATGTATCAGACACTTGATTTTATAATTAAATGTCATGATCACTTTCATTTCCACATTTCTGTCTATTTTTGTTCCTCCATTAATTGCTTTGTTCACGATGTTTTCTTAATCCTTTGGTGATTAATATGAATTAAACAAGTAAATTAATTTGTGCTAAAGAAATAAATATGTTTAGCTAAGGCATGCAAGACGGTATCTTCACCTGTGAGAGTAGAAGTGAAGATGCCTTTCTAATCTATCGAGAGAAGATTAGAAGAATGCGTTAACTAAAACGATTAGTACTTCCAGACATGGAAGCAAACTTCATTACGTTCCTCTCTGTTTTACCACAGACATGTGGGAGCGTGGCCGATCACTGAAAGGTGTATGCCGAGAGAAAAGCGGAACCATACTGATAGCTTCAACACAATTAAGAAACTTGCGCTGTTTATATTCGTTATCTTTCTCTTTCTGTGTTGTACATAAGACTTGCCGCCACGTTCTATGTTCTTTGCATAACCTTCACAGCCAGCCTAGATCCCAGCATCTTGTATCATGAAGCTTGTATCTTGTATCATCTAGCTTAGGTTTACTGTACTTATTTTATTATAGCATTTTTTTTACTACTTTCCTTTACATTACCGCACTTTTATATACTTGTAAAAAACACTCTTTAAAGATTGAAAAACCTGGTCACATATATCACAAACATACCACAATAATCTCAAACAGCCCCTGTGTTCGACCTCGAATCACACCGAGAAACTTGCGGTGGAATTACACTTGGTTCCAACGTAAGGAAACTTATGACAACGCATGGCATACTACAAGAACATTCATAATTAACGCATATCTAGAAGTAATATCGCATTTCGAGCATAGCATAACATATCCTTTTAGCATCAATTCTAGCGGTCAATGGAGATGCATCTTCAAATGTTCATAGAGTTTCTCTCTCTGTTAATTTGAGTTTTTCATGCTGTAATTTTTGTATTATTTGTATAACCATTTTTTTGAAGTCGACTGTAAATGTTATGTTCATTCATGATTGTGATTTGGAATAATCTTACTTTCACTGCTTATGAAAATATCGAATCCGATTTCCTTCAATATCTCACTCCTTAAGTACCACTGATTCCTCTAATGAACAATACAACATAGTCCAACTATGTGTGAACATCGTCCAACTATGTGTGAACACCTCTCAAGCCAAGAGAAGTTGTGTGACGCCACATTGTTCAAGCCTTGGAATCAGCCCTTGAGAGAGATATCTATCTAGTTACCCTGCCTCGGGGAAGGAGTGAATTCCATCTTGTGTAGCTAAGTTTGCAATTCCCAAATCAAACGAATCCTCAAAATGGTAGGTTTAAATCAGCGACCTGGCCACTCGCACCCATAAAGATCAAAGGACCGCCCTCAATCCCAGGAGTTCACAACTCATTCAGGATTGAGGTCAAGTTACCTATAGTCATCCTAGTGAAGTGAAGTCTCTATCATGAACGGTGTTATATAACGAGACGTTTGGTCAGGTCTTATAAAAACTCTCTGTATAGGACGCCCCTGCTTGCATGTCCCCTACATGAATTATCAAGATCATACCATCTGTGACAAGTCACAACACTTGTGATCATTCCACAAAGCGAGCTGCATCTGTAGCGTTACCAGGATAAGGTTCCTCCTATATCCATATACTACAGACCATTTTGGTTATCACTCGAGACATGATCCACTTATATGTCACCACATACATGCTTAAGTTACATACAAATAACCAGGGATTTCATGTTTGTTGGTTTGTGGTAAAGCAAATAAAACATACAACTGAGCAAAAACAAGATGTGAAGTAAATATCATATATTATACAACATAAGCGTTCATACAAACTGTTTACAAACTACAGAACACAAGACTTTAGGGCATCAACCTCAACAATTTCTCACTTGTCCTAAAGCGAAGTTGGATGTGCATAAAACTAGTACAAAACAATAAACTAGGGCTTAAAAGCCCAGTATAAAAAAATCTCCCACTTGACCTAGTCTAGCCACAGGCGATTCTGTTGACCTATGCTCTGAAGGTGACCCTGAAACACTATAGCCGTGAGAGCCTTCGTAAATGGGTCAACAACATTGTGCTCCAAAGCGATCTTCGTGACGATCACGTTCCCTCGATGCACTATCTCACAGATCAAGTGATACTTCTGCTCTATGTGTTTGTCGCGCCTGTGACTCCTCGGCTCTTTGGAGTTTGCCACTACCCCACTATTATCACAATAAAGGGTAATGGGCCTAGACATATCTGGAACAACTTCCAGTTCTATCAAGAACTTTCTGAGCCAGAGGCCTCCTTAGCAACTTCGTAAGCCGCTACGTACTCCACCTCCATAGTGGAGTCAGCGATGCACCACTGCTTAGTGCTTCGCCATACTACAACTCCTCCGTTAAGAGTAAAGACTAACCCTGATGTGGACTTGTGAGAGCCCTTATCAGTTTGAAAGTCATAACCCATGTATTCAGTAAGGATCAAATCCCTAGATCCATACACGAGCATGTAGTCCCTCGTTCTCCGAAGATACTTGAGGATGTTCTTCACTGTGGTCTAGTGAACCTTGCCATGGTTAGATTGATACCTACTGACTATGCCCATAACATAACAAATGTCTAGATGAGTACAAGCATCGCATACATCAAGCTACCAATGACAGACGCATATGGAACCCATCTCATCTCCTCAACCTCTCGAGGTGTCTTAGGACACATGTTCTTAGACAAAGTGATTCCATGCTTGAATGGTAATAGGCCTTTCTTGAAGTCCTACATCGAGTATCTGAGCAACATCTTGTCAATGTATGATGCCTGAAACAGTGTTAGCACTTTGTTCTTACGATCCTGAAAGATTTGTATACCTAGAACAATCTGAGCCTTTCCCAAATCTTTCATTTGGAATTGGGTCGCTAGCAAGTTCTTAGCTGCAGTCAATAAACCTACATAATTCCCAATGAGTAGTATATCGTCTACATACAACACTAAGAAGACTACTGAAGTGTTGATGATCTTCTTGTAGACACAAGGTTTATCATCTTTTTGGTCAAAGCCATATGACTTGATCGTAGTATCAAACCGTATGTTCCAAGATCGAGACTCCTGTTTCAGTCCTTAAATGGACCAATTCAGCTTGCAAACCTTTTTCTCTTCACCTTGAGCTAGGAATCCCTCGGGTTGCACCATATAAATGGTCTCCTCAAGATTGCCATTCAAAAAGGCCGTCTTGACGTCCATTTGCCAAATCTTATAGTTATAATAAGTTGCAATGGACAGAAGGATGCAGATCGAATTTAACATGGCAACAGGCGAGAAAATCTCCTCATAGTTGAGTCCGTCTACCTAGGTTCCCTTTGCCACAAGTCGAGCTTTGAAGGTCTATACCTTCCCATCAGCATATCGTTTGCGCTTGTAGATCCAATTAAAACCTATAGGTCTTACCCCATCAGGCGATCTATAAGATCCCATATGGAGTTGAAGTAAGTCGACTCCATCTCGAGATCCATGGTCTTGACCCATTCATGCCCGTAGTTGGATGTTCGCA
>NW_024064953.1:808039-809442 GCF_009727055.1 Benincasa hispida | reverse complement strand
GAAGCAAGAGAAGAGTGGTGATGCCGGAGATCGCTTAGGACAACTCGAGAGAGAACTTTGGGGCTAAGAAGCAGAGAGCGGGCCGACTCTCGCGAGAGCCAAATTATCTTTTCAGCACAAGCAAAAATCAGTATAAAAGCCTGTGCAGCAAGAGATTACACCCATGCCCTTTATTCTATACTTGCATTGTTATTTTGTACTTCATCTTCATATTTATACAATGGAAGTTATATTTCTACATTTGTTCACTCTCTTAGCACGCATGAGTAGCTAAACTAGTCGAATGGGTTGAGGAAAACTAAGCTAACATGACATAAGAAGTTCATTGCTTGCGATTGTCTTGATTTATGTTATGCCAAATACCCTTTAAAAGCTACACGAAAGAGAGTCTAAAGAAAGAACCTAATGATCGAGAGAGCTAGGTTAGAATTTGGACACGAGAGAGCAAGATTAGAACTGCATAAACAATAGATAGGGACTTAGAGATAAACTCTGTTTGTCAACCTGCAACGCATGCATCCTAGAGATGGGAATGATATTATGTGCTCGCCTTATTTATGTGTGTGTCATTTCATCATCGCATAAATAAGAATAGAGGCTTATGTGTAGCTTCTATAGACTTATAGCATATAACGCATGCGTTTTACCTTAGAAGCTGTGGCATTCGCACCAAGAGGATGTCTACTGTTGTATGCATGTTGCATGATCACATAGCATGAACGCATCCTAGGAAGTGTAAGTCAAAACTTTTCTCAACCTGTTCACTGCATACTCGATCGCATCTTCCGTTTACTAACTCTTTTTAAACACCGCCTCATTTATTTATTTTTCATCAATGCAAATAACAAACCCAACAATTTATTTATTTATCTTGTTATTGCAAAGTTCTTCACAAAAATTACCAATGCAATCTGTTTTCACAAGTCCCTGTGTTCAACCCTAGACTTACCAAGAAACTCAGAGGAATTTACACTTGGATTCCGCTAGGGAAACTTGAGTGCACAACGCAATTTCATCAATGCATATCATCCACATTTTCATTTCATAAAACCAAGCATCAAGTTTTTGGCACCATTGCCGGGGATTTCGGCAAAATAGAGTGCTAACAGTAATTTTTCTTATTTCTTTGCAGACTCTCAATCTCTGGCGAATTACGACCCAAAGATTGAGAGTACATTTAGACGAAGATTGAGAGACCGCCAACAACAACCACAGTCAGATACAGAAGAGATGGTAGAGAAACCTGAAAATGGAGCACCAAATGTTAACAATGTAATGGCGAATCCAATCCTATTGGCAAACGATCGTAATAGACCCATCAAGGACTATGCATCGCCAAACCTCTATGATTTCTCTCTGGGAATCATGAGGCTTGCCCTCGATGGAAGCAGTTTCGAAATGAA
>NW_024064953.1:806377-807849 GCF_009727055.1 Benincasa hispida | reverse complement strand
CGTGAGGACCCGCACGCCTACCTCTGAAGCTTTATTGAAATCTACAATACTTTTGTGTTCCCGAATATTTCTACCGAGGAAGTTCAACTTAACTCTATTTCCATTTTCTTTGTGTGATCAGGCAAGGAAATGGGCATATTCTTTTGAACTGGGAGAGATAACTTCGTGGGAACAGGTGGTGGAAAAGTTTATGAAGAAGTATTTTCCACCAACTAAGAATGCTAGGAGAAGGAAATTAATAACAAATTTTGAACAAGAAGATGACGAATCGCTCAGTGATGCTTGGGCAAGGTTTAAGCGGCTAGTAAGATACTTTCCACATAATGGCTTACTAGACTGCCTGCAAATGGAGATTTTCTACCAAGGATTTAATCCCTCTTCGCAGACCGCTGCCAATGCGGCAGCCGCTAGTGGTTTGCTCGACAAAACATATGAGGAGGCAAAAAGTATACTTGATCGCATTTCCAAAATCACGAGGATTGGAGGGAAAGCGATCAGAGATTAAGAATCAAAGAAAATGACGCAATCAATGGGGCCATCGCCTCCCTGCAAAATCAAATGACTGCGATGATGAGTTTAATACAAGGCATCACAATTAATAATACGGGAGCGAAAAAAGGGCATGTCAGCGCAATTACTCAAACGACCGCAAGTTACGTCATTTGCAGAGATGCTCACCCGATGGAGGAATGACCAACAAACCCGCAGTCGGTATGCTTCATGAGAGATACTCCCTATTCCAATACATATAACCCCGGGTGGCGAAACCACGCAAATTTTGCGTAGAAAAATCAACAGCAAAGGTTTCAATATGTGGCACAAAAAGAAGGGCCACCCAGATTTTTCCTGCAAAACAACGGTCCAGTGCAAAGCAAAGCTAGCAACTCACAACCACTGCAATCTTCGTCCTTAGAGAGCTTCCTGAAGCAATACATTGAGAAAAATGAGTCAGTGCTTCAAAACCAAGCTACATCCATTAGAATTTTCGAAATCCAAATGGGACAAATTGCGGGCGAGCTGAAAAACAGATCTCAAGGAGCGTTGCCGAGCTCAACTGAGCTCCCTCGCAATGATGGGGATAACGAGAAGGAACGATGCTTAGCAGTCTCCTTGCTAAGTGACAACATGACTGCAGAAGTAGGGGAGAAGCACATTGTGACCAACTTGAATGCAGTGACAACCGAAGACTCGTTGACTTATAGTTTTGAGAAACCCGAGAAAATAGACCCTAGAGTTGCGTCCACCTTTAAGCCTCTGGATCTTGGAACAGAAGAAGTCCTACCACCAACAACTTCGTAAAGACTACAAGAGGAATAAAACGAGGAAGGAAAGATCGCAATAGTGGCTGCAGCGCAAAATGCTATGATCCCACCTAAAATGGGCGACCCAGAAATCTTCACGATCCCATGCTCTATCGAAGGGACCTTTAGTGGCCAAGCACTATGCGATCTTGGGGCAAGTATAAACATAAT
>NW_024064953.1:794823-806115 GCF_009727055.1 Benincasa hispida | reverse complement strand
AAGAAGAGTTGAAAAATGCCATAATTTCAATTGATAAATTTATCCTGCCGGTAGATTTCCTCATTTTGGATTATAAAGCGGACGATGATGCGCCCATTATATTGGGACGACCATTCCTTTCAACTGGTCGCGCTTAAATTGATGTGTGTAAGGGGGAAATTGTAATGAGGATTCATTGGGAGAAACTTCGGATTAAGGCAGTAAAGATCCCAGAGGACAATGAAAAGAGAGAAAAGCCACCATGGGCGTGAATAGACTAGCCTGGAATAAGTGGTCCCTGAGTATTATATGATTCAACCTCATCAAGGACGCAATCCTTTTGAATATCCTTTTCCTACATCAAATACTTCATGAAATTTTATCTTACTCGTTATTATCTATTATCGCAATTACTTTGTTTTACTGACTATCTATCTACACCATTTTATTTTTACAAAAAAAAAAGAGAGATTGCGATAACGAGTTTTGTTTTGTTTCAAATAATTTGACACTCTCTTTGTTTTTCTTGCAACGATCGAGGCACTGGATTGCGGAGATGTTATGCTAAGAAGCACTTATCTCATTCCATCATCGCAATCCACAGAAGATAGATCGTCGCAAAGATGGATGCGTTAATACATAATGTATGTGATAGTGCAAATTTGGGGGTGTATTCTTCCTTATCTTTATTTCAAATTTTGCTCCACCACATTGCATTTTAGTTTTCAAAGTTTTATCACCGCATCCTCTTTGATCACCGCAATCATTTGACATAGATAAATTTAGTAGTTTACCGCATAATGTCTCTTTGCCAAGTATGATTTCAATGATGAAATATATGTTTCTATTTCTTTCGTATATACTAGAGTCAACTTAGTCTTAAGATAGTCACATCATGAAATATTTCTAGAAGTTAGGGGTCTGCTAGCTTTCTTTCAAACTCTCTTTACAACGCATTTTAAGAATATCGCATGTCTCATTTCAATCTTTTGGCAATGAGAACATTGCCGCATTTTAAATTTGGGGGTGAGGTATTTATTTTCAACCTTGTTATTTCTAAAAAAAAAAAAAAAAAAATTGAGAATAACAACTCCACTGTCAATGCAATGGGAAACCTATGTTGATAAGAGTTAAATTGTGAAAGGCACTTACCCATAGTTGGATGTCCACATGACACACGTGAGGGCGAGCCAAAACGAAAATAAGTCACCAGGATCAACACATAAATAAATGAACGTAACTCCACTACAAAATAGGTATGAGTTTAGTCTAAGAAAGAGTGCATTGCTCGTAGTTGGATGTCTGCATGACACCCGTGGGGGCAAGCCAAAATGAAGGCAAGGCAATTGGATCAGCGCAAGGTCAGAAAAAAAATATATGAAGAAAATTTTTATGCAAGGATAAAATCATTTTACACCCCGGTAGAAAATTTTCTTCTTGAAATAAATCATGCGATGTTCCGAAATTTAGTAAAGTCCTTTTGAAAGGTAAGCTTGCAGTCCTTAGGTCTTAGAAATATTTTCAGAAGAGACTTGAATAAGAATTAAGGAAATTCTGGTATATAGGATTTGAACGAAGCATCCTTGAGAAATCTAGGAAAAGATCTTTGCGGTTGACTTGTTAAAGGAATCTTTATCTATGCTTGAGGACAAGCATTGTTTAAATTTGGGGGTGTGATAATGGGCAGAAATGCACATTATCATAGTGCTGAACAATGTTGGATTGCGTTGATGAAATATGTTAATTTGCATCCATTAAGCATCGATTTCATAATATTGCGGTCGCATGCGTTAAACACATTGGAACAGTTGATTTTTGTATTTTTATGCAAAATATGCATTGACGCAATGCAAGAATTGCGATCATAGAAAATCATTGGTCGAGCGCAACTTCACTTCAAGGCTTTGCGATGATTGTGTACGCAAACATTCGCCCGAAAAGGATCGCTGCTGCAACTTGGTCAGTGCAACATGGTGGGCGCATCTGGGTGAAAGGCTAATAAATCGCGATGGGACAAAAAGCTGACGACAATCGAATCCGAATTAAGTTGACAGTCGATAACGGTCATAAAGTACATTCAGCTTTTCGGTGATAATTATTTGGCGCATCAGTCAGGAATTAAAGTCGTCCCACCTGTACAATCATGAGAGAGAAGCCGTATTTCACCATGGATGCTCTATAAATACCAAGGGCATTCTTCGGAAAATGGGTTGACGAATTAACAAGTTCATGAGTTCAGCTATTCTTTGTTCCACAAGTTCGCAGTTTTCTTTCATTTTAAGATGAAACAAGAGAAGAGTGGTGATGCCGGAGATCGCTTAGGACAACTCGAGAGAGAACTTTGGGGCTAAGAAGCAGAGAGCGGGCAGACTCTCACGAGAGCCAAATTATCTTTTAAGCACAAGTAGAATTCAGTGTAAAAGCCTGGGCAGCAAGAGATTGCTCCCATGCCCTTTATTCTATACTTGCATTGTTATTTTGTACTTCATCTTCATATTTATACAATGGAAGTTATATTTCTACATTTTTTCACTCTCTTAGCACGCATGAGTAGCTAAACTAGTCGATTGGGTTGAGGAAAACTAAGCTAACATGACATAGGAAGTTCATTGCTTGCGATTGTCTTGATTTATGTGGTGCCAAATACCCTTTAAAAGCTACTCGAGAGAGAGTCTAAAGAAAGAACCTAATGACTCGAGAGAGCTAGGTTAGAATTTGGACACGAGAGAGCAAGATTAGAACTGCATAAACAATACATAGGGACTTAGAGATAAGCTCTGTTTGTCAACTTGCAACGCATGCATCCTAGAGATGGGAATGATATTATGTGGTCGCCTTATTTGTGTGTGTATCATTTCATCATCGCATAAATAAGAATAGAGGATTATGTGTAGGTCCTATAGACTTATCGCATATAACGCATGCATTTTAAACTTAGAAGTTGTGGCATTCACACCGAGAGGTGGTTTACCGTTGTATGCATGTTGCATGATCACATAACATGAATGCATCCTAGGAAGTGTAAGCTGAAACTTTACTCAACCTGTCACTGCATACTCATCGCATCTTCCTTTACGAACTCTTTTTAAACTCCATTGCATTTATTTAGTTTTCATTAACGCAAACAACAAACCCAACAATTTATTTATTTATCCGGTTACCGCAAAGTTTTTCACAAAAATTACCAACGTAATCTGTTTTCAAAAGTCCCTGTGTTCGACCCTGGACTTACCAGGAAACTTAGATGAATTTACACTTGGATTTCGCTGGGGAAACTTGAGTGCACAATGCAATTTAATCAATGCATATCATCCACATTTCCATTTCATAAAACCAAGCATCACCTACTAGATGAACTTTCATCAACAACTCTTGCTAATGTAGCGGGCTCTTCAACAACTCTTGTTGAAGTTTCAGTAGTTTCATTGGAAAGATCATGCAACACGATTTTACTTCATGGGTTTTACTCCCTTATAGGATCCTTTTCCAGGAAAGTAGCATTTGTTGAAACAAACACCCTATTTTCCATTGGATCATAAAAATAACCCCCTCGTGTACCTTTGGCGTAGCCTACAAAGAGGCATAACCTCGACTGTGGTTCTAACTTCTTGCGATTAGCCTCAAGCACGTGTGCAGGGCAACCTCAAATGCGGAAGTGATGTAAACTAGCTTTACGTCTGTTCTATAACCCAGAGGTGTTCTCGCAACACTCTTGGAAGGAACGCAATTGAGTATGTATACCGCAGTCTCCACTGCGAAACCCCAAAACGAGCCCGGTAAGGAATCGTAAATCATCATCAAACGAACCATGTTCAACAAAGTTCTATTTCTCCTCTTCGCTAAACCATTTTGCTGAAGTGTATCTGGTGCTGAGAGTTGGGAAATGATTCCATGTTCTATCAAATAGTCCTGGAATCCCGAGTCCAAAATCTCTCCACCTCGATCCGATCAAAGTGTTTTAATCCATCTATCTAATGCGTTTTCAACTTTAGCCTTGAACTCTTTGAACTTTTCAAAGGATTCAGACTTCCGTTGCATAAGATAAACATACCCGTACCTAAAGTAATCATCAGTAAAACTTATAAAATACTCATAGCCACCTCAGGCTCACACATTCATAGGACCACAAACGTCAGAATGTACTAACTCAAAAGGCTCTTTGGCTCTATAACCTTTTCCAATAAAAGGTCATTTAGTCATCTTACTGTGTACTCATGAATTGAGGTTCTAAATAAGCATATGTGGATATGGACAATGATGAATGTGAATCATACAAGCTCATGTTGCCATAAACTTGATGACTTGGAAAGATGGAGATGGAGTGTGGATGTTGTGTTATGCTTCTTTACACTTTATGCGATACTACTTCTAGATGTATGCACTATTAATGAAATGCTTGTAGTATGCTATACGTTGTCACGAGTTTCCTTGCGCTGAAACCAAGTATAATTCCAACGCAATTTTCTTAGAGTAATTCGAGGTCAAACATAGGGATTGTTGTCGTTAATGTGTTACATTTGTGATATATGCGACAGATTTTTACAATTAATAAAGATTGTGTTTGTTCAGGAATGTAAATTGCAGTAAAGTAAAATTGTGCAGATAAACTAAAGGTGCGGTAATAAAATAAATTGCGATAAAAATAAACCTAAGCTAACATGATGCATGATACAAGATACATGATATACATGATGCTGAGTTCAAGACTGATTGTGAAGTTTATACAAAGGATCGTGGTATGCGATGGCAAGACTTTATGGATGAATCAGAAGGAGAAAGAATAATTAGTACAAACATCGCAAGTTTATTAATTGTGTTAAAGATAAAATTAAGGTCCCGCTTTCCCTTGGCCTACACCTTTTGGTGATCGGCCGCGTTCCTATAGCTCTATGGTGAAACAAGAATGAACGTGGTGAACACAAGGTTGCTTCCATCTCTGGAAGTACTTCTCACTTTATTGAATGCATTCTTCCAACCCTCTCTCAATAGGCGGAATAGCATCTTCACTTTTACTCTCACAGGTGAAGATGTCGTCTAGCATGCTTTGACTAGACTTAATTATTTCCTTAACCCAATTAATTCATTTGCTCAATTATTGCTAATTATCCAATGGATTAAGAAAACATCGTGGAGAAAGTGAAATATGGATGAACGGAAATAGGCAAAGAGATAGAGATGGAAATGTTCATAACATTTAATTATAGAATTAAACGTTTAATACATGGTGTGAATGATAGACTAAGAAGATGAATACAATTGATGATAAAGAGATAGAAACATACAGAAGAGTGTCAACGTCTTGGTACAGATCTGGACGGTGGATTTGCTTGCCAGTGTGTGGAGTGGATGAAGAGAAAAGCTTCCCTCTTAGGCTTGCTCCTCTGGTGGAAGTGACTTTCATACAGAGCTTCAACGGTGGGGATCAGAAGGATACTTGCTCGGAGACTCACCTCTCGGCCTTATCTCTTAATTCTTCTCGAATCTACTCTTATTAGTCGCTCAACCAGTCTCTCTCTCGGATCAGTATATACACTTTTCTCTGTATTCAAGGATATCTTTTCAGTGGAATGGCCAGTGTTATTTATAGGCTACGCTTTGACTCTCTGCATTGTGGTCCCCACTTTATTGTTAAGGTAGTTCCTGAAATGGTGGAGTGAATATTCCTTATGTTACGCAATCAATCCCGTCAGAAATGCACAACGGTCAGCTATACATGCGTTAGAATCCTCCACATTGCGTTGCTCTTTCACATCTTCGATCTTTTGCCCACATGCGGTGTTAGTTTTTTATGACTGCATGCAATTGAGATAAACCTTTGGATCGATTGTTTCATGCGCCGTCATTGCGTTGATCGTCTATTCATTTCTGAATGATGGGTGCAATGCGACGTAGATGCGTTGTTCTTTTTATCTTGACCCTTGAATGCATGTGGTGACTTGATTTCCTCCAAAATAGACTTGAAATATTCTTTTCTACCATCGCAATGGTGTAAGTGGGTGTATTGAGGACAATTTATAATTCTTGCATTTCTTAGCCAGTTTCTATACAATTGACACAACTTTCCTTTCTTTTGGCTGCATATCTAAATAAAACAGTATAACTTGTATTTCTATAAGTTATCACACCCCCAAATTTAGATATATGCTTGTCCTCAAGCATAGATTCAACTAAGGCAATATTGCTCAATTCCTATCCTAAAATTTGCGTCGATTGGTTGCTCCGAATGCTTCACCTAGGCACATTACTTAACATTGCAATTTCCTTATATCCTTGATAATTCCTAACAAAGCCTTACTTTATTCTTCTATACTACAAATTTCTGCTAAAAAAATCTTTTCTAGTTTTAAAAAGAATGTTTACCTCTTCTTGTGAAAACAACTTGATGCGTCTAGATGCGGTGGTAAAACTTTGCGTCATTTATTAGGGACTGTTGAGCTACACCCTTCGTTTTGGCTTGTTCCCATGGGTGTCATGCGAACATCCAACTACGGTTGTGTGCCAATCTCAACATTAACTCTTGAATTTCAAAGGAGTTGTCTCTTGTTTCTTTTATTTTTTTTCTCATTTTTCTCTTTTCATATTGAGTTGTTCTTGGAAATCCACCTTTGTTTTTTATTGCTCCCACGAGTGTCATGCGAACATCCAACTACGAGCAAGCTCCTTTCACAACTTAACTCTTATTAGGTTTGGATTGTTTTTGGAGTTTCCCTTACGCTGACATTGAAGTTTATATGATTTTTTTTCTTTAAAATGGTAATAATGAACGCATTTTTCTTAATGACCGCATCACTTGATCTCATCTGCTTAGACCTTCCCCACCCCCAAATTTAGAGATGCCCAAGGTCCTCATTGCACTGTTTGGACAGAATAGACAAACACTTAAACAAAATCTCAAAAAGAACATTTGAGTAGAGTTTTGAAGGATAAAAGGTAAAGCATTGCTATAGCTATGAATTAAGTAAGAGTTAGTTAGAAAATACAAAGTGTAGGAAATGCTACTATGTGTATGCATATTATACTTCATCGCCGCGTAATGAATAACGCAAAATAGAAGATCAAGAATATCGCAAATAAAAACAAAGGATGATAAAGAAGAGGCTATTGCATACTTGAAAGAATTTTTACTTAGCTGTTTTGAAAATTACTAAGTATACAAGAAATTACAATTACGCAATACAAAATTTTTATAGACCAGTAACCATATAACTAATCGGGTAGAAATTTACGTAAAAAATACATCCAAATTAGGTTTCCGATTACTTGGCCTGGGAAGTGGTATAAAAATTAAGGTCTTGCTTTTAATAAGGGGAAAAGTATTTTACTAACGCTTAGCAAGTATGGGAACTTTACCTGTATGTGGCCCGTAAGGATAACGTATTGACGCAGTTTGGACGTGGGATTTTGATTGGCACGTAGGTATGCGATAGGAACAAGTATTTTCGAAAACTTGGGGTAATTAGTTTATTGCCGGGGAGGGTGCCCGTTTGGGGATCGGATTCGGCCAAATCGCGGGGAACAAATTTTCCTATGGTACAATAGGGCCTTAGAGTGTTTAGTAAGGTAATTTTTTTTTTATTATTAAAGTTAAGTAAAGGTGAAAGCTAATTGAGCACCAGCACAGGGAGTAATAGCGTTTTAAGTGAGTAAATCAGAAATTTTATTATGAGGACAGGTGAACACAAGATATTTTATACATCACGTGACAGAAGTCAATAGACAAAATATAATAATTCTTTTACAATAGAGATATTCATAAACTGAGAAGGGTCTATCGTGACTGTTTGTCCGTTTAACTTTGTCCAAAAAAAATGTAATTTAAAAAGTATTTAAGTATCTTAATTGGTTCGGAAATCTAACTTCTTTTTTTCAGAATTACCACAATGACATCCCCCGCAAGCGTTTAATCGTGCTTGCCCAAGTCAATGGTCTCCATGCGTCGATCCACATCGCCCCCGTAGTAAGGATTAATCCATTAACCATTAACTTTAAATGCATTCTTCCTGTCTTCAGTTGTCAGTTCCACTTACGCGTGGCGAAAGATAGTCTTGATGCGGAATGGCCCAGACTAGGGAGACTTCAACTTCGCTAGAAAGAATCACAAATGTGCATTAAACAATAATATCTCTTGACCTTGGACTAATATTTGGTTGTTTATGCTGTCATCATGGCACTTCTTGGTTCTCTACTTATACATCTTGGCATTTTCGTTGGCATCCCTTCGCCATTCGACCAGCTGGTTTAGTTGCAGCTTCCGAACTTTCCCCGCACTTGCTAGATCAAAGTTCAGCCTCTTGCATACCCATATCGCCTTATGTTCCAATTTGATAGGCAGATGAAAATATTTTCCGAAGACCAGGGCATATGGGGACATTTCCATTTGAGTTTTAAAGGCAGTCCTATATGCCCACAACGCTTCATCGAGCTTGGGTGACCAATCCTTACTGGAGGTACTGACTACCTTCTCCAAGATAGTTTTGATCTCTCGGTTACAAATCTTTGCCTGCCCATTAGTCCGTGGGTGATAAGCGGTTGCAACTCTATGGTGACGTTAAATTTAGTCAACAGGTTGGTGATTACGCGGTTGATGAAATGTGAGCCCTCATCGCTAATTAAGGCCTGTGGCATCCCATAACGAGAAAAGATATTCTTCTTGAGAAACTTCGCCACCGTGGTTGTCACACCCCTCCCAAGCCTAGGTCCAAGACTTGGAAGAGAGCATGAGGATATACTAGTAGCATTCCAAGACAACATTTTAATTTAACATTTCCCCCTTTATCTATTAAAAACCTTAACATGTTTACAGTAATCTATCTAAATTTGTTAGGCTTATCAACGCATTTCATAAATATTCCCATCTCCCCTTGGAATTCTTTTCCCCATCAATTAGCCTTTCTTTTGTCCACAATGCATAGCAAGCCAACTCACTTCCATCAAAATCCCACTTAGCCATCGCATTAGTCAGCCATCCCCAACGCATAGGGTGGCCATTCATCTTCGATGCATGGCTCACTAGGTATGTCCGCACGGCTTGCTTGGCATGGATGCATAGCACTTGGCATATGCCCTGACCATCGACGCATGGGCGTGCTGCATAGGTGCTGATCATCGCTTGCTTGCTCGGTCGCATGGGCATGCCCCTGTCCGCATGCCCTTGCGTTAGTTGCATACAAGCCTACGACCATTGCCCAAGTCTTCTTGCTTCCATCGTCCCACATACTCGTGCGTTCAATATGCTTAAGCCCTCCGTATGCGTTGGCCCACTTGACACTTTTGAAATAATTTAGTACTAATGCTTTCACCCTTGCCCCAATATCTTTTTTACTTAAGATTTTCCTTCTCCAAATAACCTTCAACCTTGGATTTAATGTTAGAGTCTCACAGTGGCCGCATCATTCTTAGCACATGCGATGGCCTCAACCCACTTCGATACGTAATCAACCGTGACCAGGATGTAATGATGACCTTTTGATGGTGGAAATGGGCCCATAAAGTCGATTCCCCATACATCAAATAATTCAATCTCTAAGGTTGACGTCAAAGGCATTTCATTTCTTTTAGACATGTTCCTCGTTCTCTGGCATCTGTCGCAATGCACAAGGTGGGCATGGGCATCCTTAAACAGTGTTGGCTAAAAATAGCCACTCTGTAGGATCTTTGTAGTGGTTCGCTGCCCCATGAAATTTCCTCCACAAGGGGACTCATAATAATGCTCCAGAATGTGCTTGACTTCATGCTCAGGGACGCATCGACGTAAAATATGATCAGGTCCAAATTGATACAGAAAGAGGTCATCCCAGAAATAAAACTTGACATCATGTCTCAGCTTTTTCTTGAGTCACACCAGGCATAGAGAATGCACTGCACATGTCTACAAAGCTCGTCAAATGAGCATGCGGATCTTCTCCTTGTAATCCCCCAAATTACCCCGCATTCTGGATCATTCTCAACATAATCGATCTTATCTCAAAATTCACATTCTCCTCAACCGTAGGTCTTAAAATTCCTAGCGAGAAGTTATAATATTCCGGCGCCGCATAGTTCCTTATAGGGATGTTGCGGTCAGCAGCAAGAAAAACTGGATCTTGCGCTGGTCGGTTCACCTCGTGATTCCCTACGGGTGCCTCATTGTTATCTGCCATATTTCTTCTTCGCTTAAGTCGGCCTTGATGTGCTCTTGCTCGAAAAATATACCTAATCTCTAGGTCAGCTTAGAATTTCTGGATCACTCCAGTACTCATAAACCGTAAGATTGCTCTCCGCGATAAACAACCAGTACAAAGAGATCTTTCCTGCAAAATATCACAAACGTATTCAACAAACCGTTACTAATCCCCAGCAACGGTGCCATAAACTTGTGTACTCGTGAATTGAGGTTCTAAATAAGCGTACGTGGATATGGACAATGATGAATGTGAATCATACAAGCTTATATTGCCATAAACTTGATGACTATGAAAGATAGAGATGGAGTGTGGATGTTGTGTTATGCTTATTTACACTTTATACAATACTACTTCTAGATGTATGCGTTATTAATGAAATGCTTGTAGTATGTTATGCATTGTCACAAGTTTTCTTGCATTGAAATCAAGTATAATTCCAACACAAGTTTCTCAGAGTAATCCGAGGTCGAACACAGGGATTATTGTCATTAATGTGTTACATTTGTGATATATGATATCAATTTTTACAATTAATAAAGATTGTGTTTGTACAGGAAAGTAAATTGCGGTAAAGTAAAATTGTGCAGATAAACTAAAGTTGCGGTAATAAAATAAATTGCGATAAAAATAAACCTAAGCTAACATGATGCAAGATACAAGATACATTTACATGATGATGAGTTCGAGACTGAGTGTGAAGTTTATACAAAGGATCGTTGTATGCGATGGCAAGACTTTATGGATGAATCAAAAGGAGAAAGAATAATTAGTACAAACATCGCAAGTTTGTTAAATGCGTTAAAGATATAACTAAGGTTCCGCTTTCCCTTGGGGTACACCTCTCGGTGATCGGCCGCGTTTCCATATCTCTATGGTGAAATAGGGATGAAAGTGGTGAATGAAGGTTGCTTCCATCTCTGGAAGTACTCCTCTCGGTGAACGGCATCTCTCGATAGGCAAAATAGCATCTTCACTTTTGCTCTCACAGGTGAAGATGTCGTCTAGCATGCTTTGACTAAACTTTATTTCCTTGACCCAATTAATTCATTTGCTCAATTATTTCTAATTATCCAAGGGATTAAGAAAACATCGTGGAGAAAGTGAAATATGGATGAATGGAAATAGGCAAAGAGATGGAGATGGAAATGTT